>NC_051238.1:10339121-10534121 GCF_015220715.1 Pygocentrus nattereri | reverse complement strand
TGTCTTGCAAATTAGTGACTTGCTCCCACCTCTGGATCACACATTTACAGGCAAAAACACTCCATGTGGTTACAAGTCAATTCCCATTCTGCCACAGAATGGCCACTAGGGGATGTGCAGAAAGGGGTGAAGTTCCACCTTCTATTCATATACTTGCTTCTATTTCTGGTGCTCTCTTTGGAAAATCATCCCCTACAGTCAGTGTTCAGCCTACCCATGGCTGATTACATCACAATAAATAACAATAAAATGACAATGAAATCCTTCAATAAAACACCCAAGCATTACAGAGAACATGGTAAAATGTTTTCATTATCATTAAACGCTAACTGTATAAGAACCAGCTTAGTCATGATTTTGTACCGTGTAATATATGCTAAAGAATCAGGATGCATTTACAGCTACATTTCTTTGTTACAACTTGTATATTATTTAAAATTCAGCATGAGGGAAGTAGGCTGCACATTCAGAGTGTTCTCTGCTCAGGAAAAAACTAGAGCCTGTTTATTCATCAAACAAATTGGAGCAAATGAGAGGCGTACAAGGGAGATTTGGGGATTGTGCAGATTTGATTATCCATTCTAGCTTGCCATAAGCAGTGAATGAACACTCCGAATCGATACCTCCAGTCCTGCTTGTCTCAAACACTGGCCTACGTACTGCCTCCACCTCACAGTCTAATTGCAGCAATACATTTTAGCTGATGTGGCACTATTGGTGCACAAACTGGCACATAATCATTAATGGCTGCATTATGTTCAAGTTTGTACAGGTTATGAGTAGCGTACAGCTCCTGACCACTTTATAAGAAATACCTAGTTTGAAAGTCCACCTTGTTGGTGTACAGTTAGAGGCTGTAGCTCATCTGTTGATACGCGCTTTGCGTGATCTATAGTACTTAATTAAGTACTTAGATAGTACTTAATCAATGGTCAGTTTCTGACCAAAGAGCCGCTCTTATCTGGGTATTTTTCTGTGGTGGTCCACTCTCAGCCTAGCAGTTATATTGACTTGCGTAAAAAACCTCAGCTACACTATCATGTCTGATACCCTCATACCAGCACCACACTCTGCAATGTCAGTGTCATTGTGCTCATAATGGGCCACCACCAAAATAATACCTGGTCAACAGCGGTCATGTGGTTGGAAACTGCCAGGGATGAGTGGGCAGAGGGTGCTGATCATTTTGCATGTTTAGTTTTACACCTGGTTTGGACCTAGAAGGTAGGTGACTTCATAAAATGAGAAGACCAGTGAGTGGACATACAAGCTGTGTTTCTAATAAAGTGGACAGTAGTTAATATTGGCTACAACTGGTACACTGAAACTCTCAGATTGTAACGTTGGGGAGCAATGATGAGGCGGACACATATGCGAAGAGAAGCAAGATTTATTAAGGGCAAAACCATTATCAGGGTCAAAACGGTCCAGGGTCAGAGAGCCAAAACAGATAGATGGAGGGACAGACATAATAAAAATGAACACAGGGTAAACAAACAACGGAGGCCAGAAGAACAAAAACCAAACAATCCAATACAATACAAAGCATACACTACAATATAATACAAAGACCAAGCAAAGACCAGCAAACTAACAGGGGAAAACAGGGCTTAAATACACGGAAACAATGAGGGTTAACAATACACAGATGGATAACACAGGTGAGAACAATAAAGGACGGGGTCAAGAAACAAGGGGGCAGGACAGGGAAGAATCAAAACAAAGAAAGCACATGGACAAGACCAAAACAAAACAAACGCATGTGCAGAACTAGGAGGAGCCAATCATGACACAGATCTTTTCTTTCATTTGTTGAAATCATATTTAAACCCATATTTAAAATCATATATATTGGTGCTGCAAAATTGTATATAATGATAAAAAATATAAAAATAAAGCTGAATTTACATTGAATACTGGTTGAAAATTTAACTGCGTGGTGCTCAGACTTTTCATTGGCCTTTTAAGCACTTAGAATATTTGCAGTAATTGAAGGTTACTTGGAAAAAAAAACATGTATGAAACTTTTTACTCTCAGCTAACACCCTATTCTCTCCTCTGTTCTTGGTGACAAGGATTTCACACCACCTGTCCTTCTCCTCCCTGTTCCTTCATCACTTCTACAGTTGCCAGACTTGGGGAGTAACAGGACACAACTAACAGCATCACAGAACCGGGAAACAGAAAACAGCAACAGCTCTGAAAAATGTTGCTTTGAATTTATTTGATTCAAATGCATACAATGGTTCAATATAATAGCCAAGGCATAAACTCACTCCATCAATCACTGAACAATAAAATACAAAGCCTGGAGATGAGACGGGGTGTGTGGAGTTAATACAACTTAGAAAATATTATTTCAATGGATTATGAAACAATTATGTTCCCTGACTAAAGGTACTGAGATGTACTCTTAACAGGACCTCCCCAGTGACAAGAGGGGAATTGCCCCAGTGACAGTTTCAGACCTTTTTTTCTTTTTTGAGAGTGTAGGAACAGAGCCTTGTGTCTACAACTGGTCCAAAGAGTTTGTTTGAGCCAATCAATTTAGAGTGTCAAGTCAGAACATCTCAACTCACTGTTTTGCTCCTGCTGCCAAGTTGCTCTATGGTGGCTACAAATTGTGTACTGTTACTGGAAATGACTGCTCACCTGACGCTCTGTCACCAGCTAAGGTAAATATATGGTAATCTGTTTTAAAGTACATGTATCTTGAAAATACATTTTTAAAGAAACCCTTCCAACCCTAATAGTCACCCAAAACTCTGATTGCTTTCTACTTCAACAACTCCACACTCACTCCTCACACCACGACCACCACCTGAATGCGTGGCCTGCACCCACAAAATGAGAACATGACCTGTTTCTGTGCTGAACTGTAACCTGTTTAAGACATTTCTTTCTCCAGTTTTTGACAAAAACACATCAACTAGCAAGAGAGTTGGAACTGCAAAGCTCCTGCCAGAATTCACAAAGCATGAGAGAGGGCCGCGAGCTAGCAATCTGGTGAAGGGAAACGAGTCCATTCTGTGTTTAATTAATTAGCACGTCATTAAAAAGTGCTAATTGAAATTCTTCTGACGTTCATACCTGGTGTCGTGGACTCTAGAGAGGCCAACAACACAGAACACAGAACTGTTTCTAGAGGAGGTGCTACTAAAACACAAGTCACATATGGTCAGCGCAGTTTCTCGCCTGAAGCTAAAAGAAAACTGAATATCATCAGAAGGATCAGGGCAGCCTCTTGACGATGCGTGGAGCATGCATTCGGCTTTGCCTTTCACACTTTTCATTTCAAATTGATTTGAAGTCAAGACACAGCGCATTTCCCATGGCGTTAGGATCAGCTTAGTAACTGATTTGTATTCAACAGATGCATGGACTAGCATAAGTGCATGCAAGACTTACACTATTGATAGGTGTGGGTTGTGTGAGCCTCCTTTGGCCAGACTTTAGCCTTCCAGGCCTGAAGCTTCCAGCTGGCAAGACTGAGGCCAAGAGGAACTCTCAAGGCAAGACTAGAGCCAAGTAACACAGTGCCTCTCTAGCTCTCTCTCTCTGTGTGTAGCATCATGAGTGAGGACAGTGAGTCAGCAGGAGAGTGTGGGCTATCGAGAGCATAAACTGTAAGGACAGAAAGAAATAACGGAGCCCGGCCAGCTCCTACCAGGAGTAATCATATGGTCTTGTGTACTCCTCTGATCTAGGCTCAGAAAAGCTCTTGACTGGGGACCAAGAAACATGGTGTGTGGTGATATGGGTCTTACTCACCACTCTTTTAACTCTACAGCAGGGATATTTACTTGAGTGAACATAATGGTAAAATTTACTGTTTTTATGGCATGTCTAAGTCATTATGGTGCATATGCTTAACGTTGTTGCTGTTAAAAAACCTTTGAGAAGATATAGCATCTACACATGTAAAAGAAATGAGGATAAAACACCTTTATGGTAAAGCTTA
The DNA here is from genome assembly GCF_015220715.1 of Pygocentrus nattereri. Taxonomy (NCBI): domain Eukaryota; kingdom Metazoa; phylum Chordata; class Actinopteri; order Characiformes; family Serrasalmidae; genus Pygocentrus; species Pygocentrus nattereri. The sequence continues at coordinate 10,530,160 of NC_051238.1, read as the reverse complement.
TTCCTGCTAGTACCCCTAGGGGATTTCTAAAAGTACCAACAGTGCACATGATCCTTTTTTGGTTGTTGCAGGTGAACCCTTATTAAAAGAACTACAATTTCATAAGCCTCACCATTTCTTTGAACTGATTTGAACTGAAGACTGAAGAAAGATATAATAAGCAGTAAGTAAAAGATCATCAGCATTCAGAGAAAAGAGAAATAACCAAATGAAAGACTGCTGAACAGCACTCAGTGAGAAGAAGCTCATCTAGCCCTCAGTCACTTTGGTTACCCAAAGGAACTGAAAAAGTGGCAAGTACACAGATTACAGATTAACTAGCTAAATGCTTTGGTTGATTTATATTTGCACTACTATTTTATATTTATTGCACTACCAGTTCCTAATAGACCATTCTCACACTTCTGTGTTTATTATGGGGGAAGCATAAATAGTAGCGCTAAACGGCTTCTGGTCACCGTGTAAACAATGGCTGAAACTGCCCGGAATCATTGCTGTGTTCCTAAAGGCACCAATAACTCAACTAACTAGTCTCACCTGTGTTTCCACTCGGTCAAGTATAAAATTGTTCAGATTCAGTCGGACACTGTCATGTGTCAAAATTGACGAGGTAACCAATCAAAAAAGAGGGAAAAAAACTCACTTGGAGAGCGAACCTTGGCTGTACAGCAGGGCAGATTTACTAAGATATGTGATTAAAATTGCTCAGCTCTAAGATTACTATTTATTCACTGGTTTATGTGTGGTCCTGGATATTGTCATCATAGAGGTTTGCTTAAAAACTGGGAGCAATGAGAAATAGACTCCTCTCCACAGTAGCTTGGGGATTAGTTTAGTGTAATGTAGAAATGCGATGCTGTGTCTCTGTGCTGGTTGTGCTGTTCAGGTCACTTGCTAAAATTTGTAATGTTTACATGAGCTGGACTTTTTCTCTTCCAAACTGAAGCACAAAGAGTGCAAGTTTTTGGTCTACCTGTTTAAGGGTGGGTGATGTGGTGTTGAAAATAAAGAACTGCTTTGCAAAACTTGTCTAAAAACCTGCAGCCCTCCATTGTTTCACTGTTAAACCATGGAGGCAGAAGTTGAATAACTTGCTGTTTACAGGCGGATGTGACGACGCAGTGACTGAGAGAAAGGTCTACTACATTGGAGATTAATATAATGAAGAAGGTTTTCAGTTCAGCTCCTGAATTCTAACCAACTGGAGAGTTCGCTTGGCTGTATCTACACAGACACATTATCTAAGCCACTTATCCTCCTGGGTGGCGGGGAGCCTATCCCAGCACCTCTCCGGATGGAAAGCAGGGAACACCCTGGAAAGGTTGCCAGTCCATCACAGGGCAAACACACAGGCATATGTAGTCACACCTAGGGGCAATTTAGCATCTCCAATTGGTCACATTGGTCTTTGGATTGTGGGAGGAAACCCATGCAGACATGAGGAGAACAGGCACACAGAAAGGAACAAGTCACCTGGTCAAGGAATCAGGACAGTAGTTTTCTCACTATTATGACTGGACAATTTCAAGGGCATTTCAAGATTTTAAGCCTTTTGTTTCCAACCAAAATTCAAAAATTTTTGCATACTTTTCAGTACAACAGGCATGATAATTATATTGAATAAACATGAAATAGGAATTATAAAGAGGTATGTTTTAATTCCCAGAAATCAGCTATTACCTGAAGGTCTAGAAGGCCCTGAAGGTTCCTCTCTGCCTTAATGGTCACTTCATATGAGAAGGGAGAAAATATGCTCTCAACTTTAATGTAAGTTCATATACGTCTTGGTAATTTATGTAATTGCAAATATAAAGTAATATTGGACCATCTCTATTGGCCTATTCATCATGAAATGTTCACACAGTGAAAAGAGCAACTGGCATATTTAAATGAGCTAAATAAAATGGTTATGAGGCTTTAAATGGCAGTGACGAAATACAGCCTTTATGACACATCTAAATCTTTGCGCTGCATATACATATTGTGGCTGTAACAAAACTTCATATCTCTGAATTGGCAACTTTATAAGAGAAGGAAAAAAACATTAACGAGAATATGTTCCAAGTAACTTTGGACTCTTAATATTGCTCTATTCATCTTAAAATGTTCACATAATGTTAAAGCAGCTGGTTTTTGAAAAAGAAAACTTATATAAGGTTATATAAATTATAAGGTTTTCCTATGACAGCGGCAATATGCACAATGTTGTTATCCAAAATGGTAGCTTTGTAGGAGACAGAAAAAAACATTCCTAACATTTATAAAAGATGTAAAACAAAGTTACAATGTTTTGATGTGACAGTGACAATATGTTGTCACTTCGCTGCTCTTTTGCTGGACAATAGAAGAGTGAATAATTAATGGATTTAAAGGAAATCTGCCCCCGTCGCTCTTTCCCTTCTCTTTGAAAAAGCGACAGCAGCAACATCCTTTTGGCTGTTTAAACAGGAACAGAAGTGCATCATAGGGGATGCACAGGATGCACAAAAAAGCCTTGATGGATCAGAGGCCAAATGCCTTAAGCAATAGCAGCACACATTCATGTCCTTCTGAACTAACCCAAGATGCACAGTGTCAATAAATAAAGAGATGCTGTGTTTTTACTTGTAAAGCGAAATGCAGCATATCTCTCCTGCTGGTAGAAACCATCTGCTCTGCTCCTTTCACAATCTGGTATCGCTCACAAGCTTCATGTGACCATGAATACGTAAGAGCGTTCTGTCCTCATGGATCCGGCACTGCATTCAGTGCAGTGAAGTCACTTTCGCACTTCTGTTCTCTTTTTAATTTAGCTGGAAAATCACTGCTATTTATATCATTTGTTTTGAACAAGGTCGTTTTCTTTCCCTCCTCGTCCCACACAATTTCTTTGATTTCCTTTGCTTGACCTCACACACTAGGCTGTGACTAACTAGTATTCACAGCTCCAGCAAAACAAGCGAAGCGTGCCTTTCAATTAGACTCTTGTGCTGGGAAATTACTAGTGCCACTACTGATTCATGCTGAATGTTGAACATTTAGAAATGGCCTATTACACTTATAACCCATTGTGTCACCTCTAAAACAAGGGAGATTGTGTAGCTAACTCTGATAGGCCGACGCCTGTAGCGCGCTATGCTAAGCAGTGAAACACCAGTGGATACGTAAGATTGGCTTTTGTGAAATGCCATGAAGTGTTTGGAAGAAAAAGAGAATGGCATTGATATATATCAGGGCCACATGTTATTCTGCATGAATAACACAGCTTGCGGCCTATATGCTCGATGAAGCCCTATAGAGTGAATGCATTAGCTGGATGCATACCATTCCACATTGAATATACAGCTTTAACGTATTCAATGTTCGCATTGCTGTTAAGCTCTAACTATATTCAGGAGTTCTTGGAATCATTGGCACACAATGTCCTGATTATTTAAAAGTGCTTCAGGAGTCATTTGGGAACACATTTTACCATGTTGTCTATTCTGGGTTGTCTTTGTGAAAGAAACCAACAGAAAGTCTGGATGTATTGCTCAGGCTTGGTTTCCAGTATGATGGAAAATTCCACAGACTTTTCACAATAGTAGAATGTGGACCATGAGCAGGGACACTCAAACATAGATAAAACTAAAAAGGTGGGTTAAGGTCAGTGGACATTCGGATATTCAGCTTGGCTGTAACGTGACATGGTCACCCAAGTGCTTGTGGTTAAAAACAAGAAATGAGGCTTTATTTATAAAGGTTTTGACAAGAATCATAGTCAGTGAACAGGCGTAAGTCAAATCCAAAGAGCCAAAAGACAGAGAGACAACCAGGTCCAAAAGAACGCAAAGGGAAAAAGGCAAAGTCAAGAAATCCATAAACAAGGTAAAATACACAAGAAGGCAAACTAACAACCAGGAAACCCTGACTTAGCACTAATAGGAGAAGCAACACCTCACAGAGTTACTAACCTAAAGCCTAGTACCGTTTTGGGCTAGTTACTGTGAGCTAACATATAACATACATAAGCACAAGAACAGATCAGACAAACTATAAACGCTACATCCATCTGTAGTAACCAAGGATTGAAAAATCCAGCACTGGTTTTGTGACGGTGGGGAGCTTTGAGGCATTGAGGTTGAGGTCCCATGTGCTGAGAAAAGCAAGATTTATTTGGGGCAAAGCCAGGGTCATGGTCAAAACAATCCAGGTTCAGGGAGCCAACACAGATATAAGGAGGGACGGATACAATGAGAAAAAGAAACACAGGAAAAACAGACTCTGGATGCCGGTAGAGAAACCAAACAAAACATCAAACATCCAACACCTACAACCAATAACCAACAGCAGCAACAACAAAGACCAGCAAAAAAAGGGGGCAAACACAGGGCTTAAGTAGCACAAGGGATACAAGGAATCACAAGACACAGGTGGATAACAGGGGAAACAAATCAGGGGCGGAGTCAGAAAACAAGGGGGTCAGGCAGGGAAGGACTTAAAACAAAGAAAACACATGGACAAGGCCAAAACAGAAAGCACATGAAAGAGTGGGAGGAGCCCATCGTGACAGGTTTATGCTGGTTTATGCTAACATAACCAAATTAAGAAGATTTTGGTTGGATTTGGCTGGAGAAAAGGTTTTTTTAAAGTATATACAAATAAAAACTTCATTACTTAATATTGTAGCTGAAATGTGAACAGGCTTAACTTCTCCCACTTATGTCTATCAGTGGTTGACATAACCCTAACCCAGAGGTCTAGTGCTGGTCTGGTGCTGGTTTAGCTGGTCATCCATCTGGTGCTGGTTTAGCTGACCAGCATGCCAACATCCAAAACACAAAATATGCCAGTTTTGTTGGTGACCTGCATATTATCTTCCACTGCAACTGACCAGCATCCAAAACACAACATGCTACAGAATACAGTCTATACAGTCTATGCTGGTTTTTCTAGCAGAGAATTTAGGGGTTAAACAAGTGACCAGATAAAGTTAAGCTGAAACTAAAATTAGCTTCTCATTGTCATTTCCTGTTGCATCTTAGCAGTCCCTTTATGGGGACCTGCATGTGACTGCTATTTAAGGTGAAATGGAAAGTTGAATGAGAAACGAACTTCAGCTCTGGGAGATTAACATATCAAATTCAGTGTGACTGTGTGAATCTGGTACTCACTGAAACAACAGACAGCGCTCTACAGAGTTCATTACAGCGTTTTTTGCATCACGGATGGAGCAGCGTTCATCTGTGATTGGTTTTTCATCGCAAACTTAAGCAAATCTGACATATTCCACCCTGTACACCTCCGCTGACAGCGCTATTTGTAGATCTGACACCAGAAAAATTTCAACTGACTGAGGTGGCAAGTAGAAAAGGTGTAAAAGGCCTATTGGCTATCAATCTGTACTTTTGGCTGGGATTTTAGTTCTGTCTTATTGTATTATTCCCAAGTTAGTCAGCTAAATAAGCAGTGTAGTTTGTAGCTAATGTCAGTTGGCAGGCTATATTTTTGGCTATTATCTTGCTAGCATTGCAACTATCAGTAATTAATATTCTAGCTCAGCTTGGCACAGAAGGCACTGAAGTTGCACATCTGACACCCCCCCTCTAGTGTTGCTACATTGGCCAGGGTCCCACCAAAGTGGGAAGGTATTGGTTGGAATCGGCAGGAGAAAAGTATTTTTTTTAAGTATATACAAATAAAAACAGCATTACTTAATATTGCAGCTGAAATGTGAATAGGCTTAAGTTCTCCCACAGTTAGTGAAACACTCTTGTTTAGAGCCTTAGAGATCTGTATTGTCTGCAATCTACATCAGCTGTTGACATACCCATAACCCTAACTCAGGGGTCAGCAGCCCAAATGTTAAGAAGAGCCATCAATATACTTTGGGAGTCACAACATTTTATGTCCATTTTATGGAAGTAACATTTCACCATCTTGGCTGTAAATATGTCTCAGTATGTATTAATGTCCTAGCATAGACAAAAAAATATAATCTAAACAAAAACGCAGAATTACTTTGCTTACTTTAGCTCAGCTATAGCTGCTTTTCTCACGTCTCCAGCATGAAACTTTACCTTAGAAGCTGAGTAGTTTCTTGTCTCTCAACGTTCAACTTTTTATGAGGCTGAATCAGCATCTCATTCACCAGCTTCTTGTTTGAATTCTCCTGTTCCACCTTAAATATAAATACCATACAGTAACTGCAACGTTTTAGGTGGAACGGGAAAATTTAAACAAGAAGCTGGAGAACAAGTTGCTGACTTCAGATTCATGACTTTTTAGTGTTTGACAGTTTCTCATTGCAGACTAAATGTTTCAGGAAACCAGCTGGAGTGATTATAAATGCAAATAAATCCAGTGGCTCCAAATTAACTATTTGTTAGCTACTAGGTAGGCGAGATTGTGGTCTGCATTGCTATGGTGACCAGCAGTCTGCACACCAACCTCAGCTCCAATTTTTAAGACCATTTATGTTTAAAACTGTGTTTGAATGATCAGCAGAGCTTGATTTTACTGCAAAGAAGGATCATTTTTACCTAAAAATCTAATAGGGATTAGACCCCTAACCAAACCCTAACTCACTTATCAATGGAATGTATGTGCGTTCAGGTCCAACGTACCATAGATTATCTAGTTAACTCTGTGTTACTGAATGTAAACGTACCATAGATTATCTAGTTAACTCTGTGTTACTGACTGTAAACGTACCATAGATTATCTAGTTAACTCTGTGTTACTGACTGTAAACGTACCATAGATTATATAGATAACTCTGTGTTACTGACTGTAAACGTGCCACAGATTATCTAGTTAACTCTGTGTTACTGACTGTAAACGTGCCATAGATTATCTAGTTAACTCTGTGTTACTGAATGTAAACGTACCATAGATTATCTAGTTAACTCTGTGTTACTGACTGTAAACGTGCCATAGATTATCTAGTTAACTCTGTGTTACTGAATGTAAACGTACCATAGATTATATAGATAACTCTGTGTTACTGACTGTAAACGTGCCACAGATTATCTAGTTAACTCTGTGTTACTGACTGTAAACGTACCATAGATTATCTAGTTAACTCTGTGTTACTGAATGTAAACGTACCATAGATTATCTAGTTAACTCTGTGTTACTGACTGTAAACGTGCCATAGATTATCTAGTTAACTCTGTGTTACTGACTGTACATATTTCTGCAGTAGCAGAATACTGGAATGACCCACCACCTTTTGGGCATAGCCTACGTTTCAAAATATGTATGAGGAATAGTTGTGCGTGCAATACTATTGCTGGCCGAGTTGCCTTTCTGTTTGCATGGCATCAAGAATCCTGTCATATACAACAAATATCAGTACTCAACAAAAATGTATGAGTTTGTGTGAGCTCTGGCAAGTTATGGATCAAATCAAATAATTTAATTACATCATTGAAATGATTTATTTATTCTCTATTTTATTTTTATTTTTTAATTTATTTATTCTTTCTCTGCTCCTTTAATATGGATATTAAAATTACATAAATTGCTTTCGATTCTTTGTTACAGTGATAAAATAAACAGTTGTTTAAAAGACAGACAGTGCCATCTAGCAACAATTTAAATACTTTTCTGTACATTTTTGAAGGCAAAACATCAGAAGTAACGCACCAGAAGCTTATTGTGTCATGTTGATTAAATGCAGTGACTTTTCGTATTATTTGATCAGTAATTTTTGGTGTGTTTTTTTTTTCCATTTTGGCAGCTTTTGAACAAATTTTGGCAGGAAATGGTTTTGATGCATGATTTCAATTTGTGCACCACCAAATATCAATCTGTGAATGAAAGCTCACAATCCAATTAGACAGCAGTACTTCAGGTGTTGAAGTTGTTCTGCCGTGGAGAATGCGATAGCAACTTGATGTCTCACTTGGTCACTTGAGGTAGCAGCTCCTGTGGGAGCGAAAAGCAAGTTCAGCGTCACTGACTGAAGGGCCAATTTTCACTGCTTTCTTCAGGAGATCGTGAAGAGTCACTGGTGTGTCTTGCTGTGCACTTTCTCATTTGGCTGTCCTCTTCTACTCTCTACTCTACTACCTAAAGAACCCTTCAACATTGCCTGCTATTGTAGTAATTAATGAATATTTCAGGAAAAGACTTGTACTGTACTGTCAGCGAGAGCAGAAATTGTAAACAAACAAAGCCTCTAGACTCACTTAACATAGTAAATAAGTATGACAACACAGTTTAGGTCGTGCTCCTCCGCCAAACGTTGCGCATACATAATTTGAAAAAGGCTCATTTAAAATGCAGATTAAAAAGTCTGAAAATGCCAAGAGTGTTTCAGGAGGCCCTAGTTGTCATTTTCAACATGACGGAGCAGAGCAGGCACCTTTATAACAGCAGCCCCTCTCAGCGAGATACACTCGCGAGGTAATTACTTGCTTCTTTCCTAATTTCAGCAACTTTTTAGTCAGCTATCAGGAAATTACAATTTCTCATTATCAGCCAAATGGATTTCCTGCCCATTATTGGTTCAACAAGTGCATGCAGCTGAAGTTAGTTTGAGAGGAAGTAGCTCTTGACTTCATAGCTCTTGAGAAAATGAGTCCAGGCGCTATTAGAGGCCTCATCAGGATCACTTCAGGGAAAAAATCACTTCTTTGATAACCCACTGGAGGGAGCCAGAGAGTGAGAGTGTAGACACACACACACACACACACACACACACACACACAGACATTTGTTTATACCTGTCATAATGGGGTACTTCCATTGCCTTCCACATGACAGTAGCTAAAGGCTACACTTGACCAAAAAACACTGTCTTAATCTCAATAACCAAAAACTAATCTTTTGCTTCTTTTACTTTTTCTGGCTTTGCTCAGAAGAGACACTCTAGCCAAAATGAAAAATGTAACAATTGCTACATCTTTTGTGAATATCCCCACTTGTATCGTACAGTGGTGCCTCTTTTGTCTTTAGAGTAGGCATGTCAAACTGGGGACCTGCTGGGTCAAAGCGCGGCAGAGATTAGCATTTACCCTCATCTAAGACTCTGAACTCAGTTCATGAAAGCCTAGCTAAATAGCTGATGAGCTCAATCAGGTGTTTTATTGGGCACCGTGCTGGAGTCTGTTGTGGCCTGCGAGGATTGGAGCCTTACACACAAGATTTAGAGGAACATTCTCCAGTTGAAAAACTAGAAAACCCCCTTCTAATGATGTATCTTGAAGGTTGGAGAAATGTTTAAAAAACTACAAGCACTTAGGAGTGGATATTTGAGGCTAGCCTGATTGAAATCTAACTAGAAGCCAAATCAGACAAATCAGAATTTATAGTGAGGAAATTTGCCACTCAGTAGTGTGTAGCTACTAAATGGTGTAACTGTAACTAAATGTTAAGATATGGTAAGATTTTTTTATTTTTAATGGAATATACCTTTTTACTTTCCAAAATTAGAGGGAGTTCCAAAATAAATAACTAGAAACCAGCTTTATTTTTGTGTTTTATGTTTTGTGGACAGGCTCCCCATAAATGGACTCTGGCTGAACATCACTTCTGTGTTTATTAACCTTTAGTGGCCACATTAGTGGTCAGGGTTTCTTTGTCACTGTGGGGGATTCCCAATGCTTGTATGATGTGATTTGTATAATGCATGCTAATAGCTGTAGCGAGACAACATTGATGGACAAAAACACAAAGGATATTAAATTGTGTGTTAAAAGAGGCTAAAGGATACAATACTCCACAAGAGAATACTGCATAATATGACCAATAACATATTAAACATTACTTTTAAGCCAGAAAAACGCTTTCTTCTTGAAGAAACAAACTAAATGTCCCCACAGCAACACACTTGTTCACGTTTTCCATCATCTTGGGGATACAAAGGGCCAAAATTAAAATGTACACACTATTACCCTCACACAAACGCAGGTATTACTATCTTGATACAGTTTTTCCAACTAATTATGTATTATCATTATAGCTAATGATCATACTGCTATGTCGACATCTAAATTGAATCATAACTAAACTTAGGCCCATAATGTGCCCACTGTGAGAGCCTTTGGTCTCTTATAAAGATAGTTATGCACCATCACACACTACCATAATAAGGCAGAGTGCTTGACCTAAAAATTAAAATTTCCTATTTATTCGGAAAAAAAGTTCAAAGCAAGAGTGTTGAAAGTGCTTATGCGCATTTTCTAAATATTAATAACGGCATGTTCTGGCGAGCTCTCTCCTCCACAGCAGGAGAGAACCGTACATAGCTGTGTTTACCACAAGTCTCGGCTTTTGCCGCCTTTCCTTCAAGCTCATCATGCAATCATTTCAGCCGAAACCCCTCTGAAATCAAAGCAACTACACGCATGGAGAAGCAGATGCTTTTCTCATTTTCGCATTTAATTATTTGCCAGTTCACTGAAAATTTTCTATTTCTGTTCAGACTCTGCTGCGACTTTTGTCTTTACATGGCGAATTGGAATATTAGTGCTGATGTGCCAGGAGAGAGGGAGGCTGCTGGAGAGACTGGAGTAAATTACCAGCATGTTAGATATACAGGAGCTCTATTAGAGGATATCCGGGCATGCCAGGGGAGTCATAAATGGTCTTGATCTCAACCGCCGACTACAATGAGCTCCGAGAATTGGCTGTGCGGCTCCAGGTCTCTAAAGTGAGGGGGTTTTTGGCTGCGTGCAGGCCAGGCTTCCACGGCGAGGGACTGAGCTTCCCTGGACTAAACTCCCAGCTCTCCTCTCAGCATCTCCAGAGAACCTTCTGGAAGACCGTCAGAGGGAGTTTACATAACCGCTCTTCCGGAGTAGGCTGTAGTGTCCAAGCACAAATTATTTACGGGCCAATGAAGCTGCCTGAGTCACTCCGTCCTCTTGCTATATACTCCCTTCTTAACTGCACGTGTTTTAATGTGTCTCAGATTCACATGTAACACCACTCCAGTGTCCAGTGGCAGAGGAGAAGTAGCCGCGGCAGCTCAGTGAGTAGCTGCAGCGGCCACTTCGGGAATAGCAAAACAGTGCTTTTTTGCTATTTTTGTTTACTGTCTGTCATGTAACCCGACCAAAACTAAATATCATAACTGTTTCAACCAGCACCATCATCTACCATCGCCAGAGCCTGCTGCAGCTGAGAAATCAGCCACAGTCTCTGCTTCCAAGCGAACTGCGGGAAGAGCTGCGTGAGCTAGGCCTGCTATGGTCCCCGGCACTGTGTGAGCCTGCTGGCCGAAAGTGACGCGCGAGGAGGCAGAAGTGAGGCAAGCGAGCCGGCGTGCGTGCTAGGTAAATGGCCCCACACGACCATCTGTTCCATCACTCCTTCTCTCTAATGTTTGTTCCTTGGAGAATAAACTGGACTACCTCTGGATTCAGTGGGCTACCCAGCATGAGTTCAGAGACTGCTGTGTTTTCATTTTTACAGAGACGTGGATGACGAGCTCCACTCCAGACTTAGCCATTCAGCTCAATGGCCTGTTGTGCCTCTGTGCGGACAGAGACGCTGAGCTGTGCGGTAAGACTCGAGGTGGAGGCCTGTGTGTTTACATCAGCACTGAATGGTATAAAAACACAGCGCTAGTCTCCAGTCACTGCTCACCGCTGGTGGGGTTTGTGATTGTCAGAGCCAGGCCACTTTATTTGCCTAGAGAGTTCGCTGTATATAATAGTGGTGTATATAGCACCCAGTACTAATGCTAACGCCGCACTGAACGAGCTATACAGAGCTATCAGCGACCTCCAGAACACAAACCCAGACAGACTGTTTATTGTTGCCGGTGATTTCAACCATGCCAGTCTGAAGTCAGTACTCCCCAAATTTCATCAGTATGTGGCCTTTGCAACCTGGAGGGCTAACATGCTGGATCTTGTTCACACAAACATCCCCGGCGCATACAGGGCCGATCACCGCCCCCACTACGGCCACCACATCTCTGTGATGCTCATTCCAGCTTACAGACCGCTCATCAGACATGCCAAACCAGACCAGAAGCAAGTGAGAACCTGGCCGCCAGGAGCTATCTCTGCTCTTCGGGACTGTTTTGAGCACAAGATGTTCAGAGTAGCAGCAACTACCAGTGACTCCATCAACCTGGAAGAGTACATGGAATCAGTGACTGGCTACATCAGCAAGTGCATTGATGATGTTACTGTCTCCAAACTCGCCACATCTGACCCCAACCAGAATCCATGGATGACTGCAGAGGTGTGCATGCTGCTGAGAACCCGTGACAAGGCTTTCAAGTCAAGGGACAAAGCTAGCCTCAGGGTGGCAAGAGCCAAGCTCTCCCAGGCCATCAAAGAGGCTAAGCGTGCCTACTCAAAGAAAATCCATGATAATTTTCAAAACACTGCTGACACACAGCGCATGCGGCATGGCATCTAGGCAATCACCAACTGCAAGTCACCTCCACCTGCTTATGACAGTGATGCCTCCCTTCCAGATATGATTAACAACTTCTACGCTCAGTTTGACGCAGAGAACAGCACAACTGTGAGGAAAACCACACCTCCTCCAAGTGAACAGGTACTGTGTCTGTCCACTGCTGATGTGCGGAAAACTCTACACAGAGTCAACCCACGAAAAGCACCAGGATCCAACAGCATGCCAGGCAGTGTGCTCAGAGAATGCACCAAACAGCTGGCTGATGTTCTCAAAGACATATTCAAAATCTCTCATGCAAGTAGTCAATCATCCAAGACATGCTTGGTTTCCGAAATTAGCTTCTTTGCCCATTTTTAAAAAATGTGGCATTCAGTGTCAAAAATCATACAAGCAAGCCAGCATCACTAAACAACTCAATGCAGTTTAAGGCAAATGTGTGTTGATGTAGACATGCAGTTTGCACAATGATTTGTGGTTGCTGAAAGCTCCTATTACTTGTTAGCTGCATTATCCTCAAAGTTCCAGTACTAAAGAAAGAATATGAAACTTCAGACTTCATACTTGGCTTTTTAGAGGCGGTTTATCCAATTTTTATCCAAAAACCTTTGGTTAGGTCTCAATCATACCAAGCTGGAGGGTCCTCCAAGCCACGTGAAGCACCATCACATCTTTTTGAACAGACAGTAACATGAAATCACTGGCTGGCTTAACATGCTTGGAGGAGAATGCTAACCACCTTAACTGTCAGCTAACACTTAGCACTTGGTGGTCGTTAGCCTACCCACCCAGAAAAAGGCTAATTAAGCTCTCTTGGACAACCGACCACAGAGGCCAGTGGCATCACTACAGATCAAACATTCAACGTCCTGATGATAAGCTTGCTGCTAAGTTTTAAGTTTAACCCTTACATGTCTAGAGTTATTATTACTGTTTACAATTTACAACTTATTACAATGTAGTTACACACTTTCATGTAAAATTCCATAGTTTGTTATGCAATAGATTACATGATGCTTGCTTTACAGTACATTCTTTATCAACAAAAAGCAGCAAAAAATAAAAACACGCAAATCTAAATAAATGTTTTTCTCTCTCTGCAAAGTACGACAATGCACAACAATAAATATTTATCAGATTCAAAATGTTCATCTTCTGCTTACAAACACAGAATGTCTCTGCTTTTTTGAATGAGCTATGGGTGAGAAATAATTAAACAAAATAGAAGAAGAGCATGTACGGCATACACAGAGGGGCCTAAAGGCGTTAGCTTGCCTGAAACTTCCCTGACCTATGTAGACTTTAGTTTATTTGCTCCTTGTGGGCAGAACTGGCTACAGACCAGCACAGCTACAGTTTTAGCTCTGAGCACAGGCTGTATGGGGCTGCTTGTGTGATAATCATGCATTAGGGAGGTGATTCTGGTGTTATTGTCTCATTGACTCTGAATTAGAGACAGCTGCCGCACCCTTCACACTGAGGTGAGTGCGGGGTGGAGTTTGTGCCCCCACACACCAGAGCCAGGCCGCTCTGAACAGTCGGGCAGCCACTCTGCAGATGTGGAGGACGCTAATGGGGCCGTGACAAATGCTCCAGCACCTGAGGCGATGGCGCGTCGCATCACATCACTACGGGTGACTGACACATCACCTTGACAACATCCAGAAGACCCTGATAACGAAGTGAGGGGACAAAGAACTCCCCCGGATCTCAACGCTGCGGGCAGGGCACAACCTCTCTCTCTATCTCTCTATCTCTCTCTCTATCACTATCTCTCTCTCTCTGTGTCTCTCACTCTTTCCCTCTTCTTCCTCTTTCTTTCCTTTCTGTGTCACTCTCTTTTCAACAATTCTTTCTGTGTTTTCCTCTCTATCTGTCTCCTTTCCTCTCTCTTCCTCATCTTCTCTCTCTCTTTCCCTTGCTCTTTCTTCCTTTTCTTCCTGCTCTCTTTCTCTCTCTATTGTTTTCTCTTTTTTCCTTCCTTCTGTCTGTATTTCTCTCTCCATCTTCCTTTCTCTCTTTCTTTCCCTCTCTCTCTTTCTCTCTCTACCTCTCCCTCTCTCTCTTTTTTCCCTCTCTCTCTCTTTCTCTCTCCCTCTCTATCTTTCCTTCTCTCTCTTTCTCTCTCTCCCTCTTCCTCTCTCTCTTTCCCTCTCTTTCTTCCTTTTCTTCCTTCTCTCTTTCTCTCTCTCCTGTTTCCTTTTTCCCTTCCTTCTGTTTGTATTCCTCTCTCCATCTTCCTTTCTCTCTTTTTTCCCTCCCTCCCTCTCTCTCTTTCCTTCTCTCTCTTTCTCTCTCTCTCTCTCTCTCTCTCTCACTCTTTCTCATTCTGTCCCTCTTTTTTCTCTCTCACTATCATTCTCATTCTCTCATGTCTGTTTTTGTCTCTCTCTTTTTCTTTCTCCCTCTGTCTTTCTTTACCTTTCTCTCCCTGCCTCCTCCTCTCTTTATTTCACTCATTTTCTTTCTTTCTTTCTTTCTTTCTTTCTTTCTTTCTTTCTTACCCCCTCCCTCTTCCTCTCTCTTGCTTTCTTCATCTTTCCCCCTCTCTCTCGCTTTCTCTTGCCTTCTCTCTTCTTCCCCTCTGTCCATCTCTCCATCTTTCCTGCCTCTTTTTTCCTCTGTCTCTCACTATCAGTGCTGCTATCATCTCTCTCATGTCTCTCTCTCCCTTGCTCTTTTTCCTCTGTGTCTCTATATATCTGTCTTTCCCTTCTGTCTCTCTCCTGCTTCTCTCTCTCTCTCTCTCTTTCTCTGTCTTTCACTTTCTCTCTCTCTCTCTCTCTCTCTCTCTCTCTCTCTCTCTCTCTCTCTCTCTTTCTCTCTATCCAGTTGTCTCTTAGCGAAATATTTCATTTTAAACGTGGTTGAGATGTTTGGCGTCTGAAATTTTGTACATTAAATTTAGTCATCAATCAAAACACCCACATTATGCAATGTGACACTTTCTTAAAGAGATGTTACTGTTACTGTTCCTAGCGCTGTGGTGCTGCGTGCGTCTGTGACAGGTCAGAGTGCACCAGAGGGGGCTCCCAGCAGCAACACTGCCCCATGAGCTCTATTCCATGGCCAAGGCTGTGTCTCAGCTCACTGAAACCGATCTTGAAGAACGGCCGTATAAAACATGATTATTATACACGTCCACTAAGAGGGCACTTATACAGTCTGAGGGGCTCAAGCCCCCATGGGCTCTATCTGGGCACATGTCAGCGCACATGCCAAATGTCATGAGCTTGTTAAGTTAGCTCAAATAGGCATGCTTGCGTGGTTCCTGACACTGTATGACACTGTATGTACTGTTAATCGAGCGCTATACGACTCTGGAAAACTAGTTTTGGTGTTTGAACTCAACAGTAAAACAAACACACCTTTCCTGCAGTGTTCCTTCAGAAGCTCCGCCCCCCAAAATTCATGGCCACATATTGCCACAGCCAACATTCTTTTTTAGGTCTTTGTGGCCATAAAATCCTTCACAAAAGTTGTACAGACAAATACCATCATATAACAGTAGAGTGAATAACATCACAGCAAGTGATGTAACTAACAATATCTCAGTAGTGGGTTAGCAGTTGCTGCTGTGAAGCTGTGTATTTCACTAAAAAACAGATAAAACGTACCTGTATATTTCCTTTTTTTTCTACAGCAAACAGGTTTTGGGATATTCAGTGTTCAGGAAATGAATGTACTCTTTTACATTAAAAGCCTTCAAGCATTTATAAACCATTTTTTTGCTCAAATGCTCCTTATCAACCTATTCATTTTGGACTCATTTGGGAGCGCCCTCTAGTGTTTGCGAAAACAGGAAGACACTGCAGAGAGTGATAATTCTCCTCTCTACACGTTCTCTGGTATAAGCTTCTATTAACTGCTAGCAACATTAACCTCATAGCACCCGTACAAAACTATGAAAGAAAACTTCAGAACCATGTTTTGGCTGAATGGCTTCTGTTGGGTTATGGTGAAAATGTGTACCTTTGATTTTCCACCAAACCATCACTTTAAATGTTCCTCCTCTCTGTTTCAGTCACTATTTCTCACACACGCATACACTCTTTCTCTCTCTGTCTCTGTCTCTCTGTGACTGCAGTTGAGCTACTCATGCATTTTAATTGCTTCTCACAGTTTGTCCATCTGAATAGACAAATGGTTTTGTTTTTTTGTACTGACCTGTTGCTTAAATGCACCTATTTTACACGACTGCCACCAACTACACTGCAAATAAGCACATTACTGTTGTATTTTAGCCCTGCCTGGTGTAGAAAACCACTCTACATTACGTTTGCCCGTCTGTATGATAGCATCATGACAAAGTGAGAAAACATTATGCAGCCTTCATTAACTCAGGCCTGCACAGCACTGAGCCTCTGCAGGTCCTGCTCTGATGAGTGTGTAAAAGTCTTCACTCTGCTTGGCTACCGCTGTGGCCAAAATGCCACTCTCCATTTTTCTCCGGTCATTATCGGTGTTCATGCGCTATGGACTGACAGACGTGTGGCTGCAGACAGCTTTGCCATCAAGACGGTGCCCGCCAAGCACAGTTAAAGCCTTCAACAGAAGCCCTGAGCTTCCTGAAGTTCAAACGCAACTTTAAGGTGCTCCGTGAAATGTTAACAGACCACATAATGACCTCCCTGGCCCACCGCTGTGATAGAGGAATTTCAATGTATAATTCATACTGGATATGCATATTTCATAAGGTTTGTAATGGGAATTGCATCCATACTTAATATTCACTTGGCTAATCCCAAGGCACTGAGGACCTCTATGTGTGGTTTATTCCATTACACACAAGGAGACCGCATCCACTAAAAGAGCTTTTTTCCCTCTTCCTAAGGGCCTTTTCCACAATTTATTATTTTATTTATTTATTTAATTTTGTTTGTATAATAGGGTTGTACTGTGTAAGATTATTAAGTAAGGCTATACTACATACCATTTACCTTCCAGTACATACAGTCTGTATATGAAAATTCGGCTGTAAACGTAGCCTGTTTTAAATCTTGATGTCACCAAAACCATTGCATATTTGTCAATCTAGTCGTATCCAAACGGCTGAACACCACATGTCGCATTACATGTTTTGTTGATTTTCCATTTGAAAATAAGTGATACATCCTCCACACGTTGGAAAAAAAATCACAAAATATGACCTGTGACTCAGGTCGCAGGTCACCCGGCCGGAGAATCGAACCCAGGTCCTTCTTGCTGTGATGCAAAAAGTGTAAAAGTGTACAGGTGTTGGGTGTTGGGATTGGGATTGTTGGGTGTTGGGATTGGGATTGTTGGGTGTTGGGATTTCAAAGATGCAAATGTTAAATGTTAAATGTTCTTTATGCAAATGTTAAATGTACAGTGATGAATGAGGGCTCAGTATATTCCTTGGTATATTCATATGCAGTGATTTATTAGCACTGCTATTTCTGTACATTAAAGAATGAATTACCTTGCCAAGGCCATCAGCACTGAAATCTAAACAGTATATCTGATACACAGTGAGGAGAAGGGGCGGCATGGTGGCGCGGTGGGTAGCGCTGTCGCCTCACAGCGAGGAGGGCCTGGGTTCGATTTCCCTGCCGGGTGACCGGGGTCCTCTCTGTGTACTGTTTGCATGTTCTCCGCATGTCTGCGTTGGGTTTCTTCTGGGTTCTCCGGGTTCCTCCCACAGTCCAAAGACATGCAGTCAGGCCAATTGGACATGCTAAACTGCCCCTAGGTGTGAGTGATTGTCTGTCTCTGTCTGTCTGCCCTGCGATGGACTGGCGACCTGTCCAGGGTGTATCCTGCCTTCCGCCTGATGACCGCTGGGATAGGCTCCAGCATCCCCCCCACGACCCTGACGGAGAAGCGGCTTAGAAAATGGATGGATGGAGTGAGGAGAAGCACATTTAAACACTTGTCGCACAATATCATGTTAATGTCCTGATACTTTACAAGGTGTAGTGTCATCAATGGCACTCCAAAGAAGGGTGACTATTTTCCACATTTGAAAGTAATAGTGAAGGGATCAAAACTACGGAATTATGCAGTGAACAAAACTGTTCAAAATCAAAACATCTGACTATAGCTAGCAGCTTCATAAAGCGTCATCTACTAAATATACTGTATGTCAGGCCTCCCACCAGCTTATGCATGAGAGCAGCACTCCTCACTCTGTTCAGAACTCCAATTCCCAAAATCCTGGGATCACATGACCACGGACCCTTAACCATCCACCTATCCATGCTCCCGTTCACCCGATTATTTCCTGTTGACACCTGTTCTAGTGCTTATATCCTGTTTGTGTCTGCAGCCTCATTGTGAAGTATTGTATCAGTCTACTGTGCATTATTAATCCTTTATTTCTGTGTTTGATTTCCTGGTTTGTGTTTTTGCTTGTTTTCTTGTTCTCAATTCTCAAAAGGGTCACTACTTCTGGCTCTGTTTTCTCCTTCATGTAGTGACCTCATGTTCTTTCATTCTGATTTAGCTTGGCCTGCTTTGCCCTGTTTGCTTCTGTATGGACCCTTGCCTGTTTTTGTACAGCGATTCTGGATTAGCCTTAAACATTTTAACCACAGTCTGCTCTGCGTGCGCCTGACTCTTTCAACACCATCACAATCTGATATCGACATTTTCACTGTTTATTGTGTCCTCTCTTTGTATTTATTACAGCTTTTCAGGGCACTTGCTTTCAGTTTTTCAAAGAAATCTGCAGAGAAAAGTTCAGTCTTCGAGGTTGGCTGCATTTTGTGCTCTTCACAACCCAAGAGATCAAATTTAGACACCTCAGCCCAAAAACCTCACTCCACATCTCGGCTGTTCAGTTTCACTGTTCTTGTGTCTATTGTTCTCTTGTTCTAATGTCCTCATAAAGGCATTTTAGATGCACATGAGAAAGAAATCTGAAGGCAGCCAAGGTGGGTTTGGGTAGTTGCTTGTGTGAATGTTAGTCAGTGGGAACAGCTTTTGTTGGGAGGGCACAGCTGTAACTGGAGGGATGGAGAAGTTAAAGTGGCAGTAAAGTGCCCCTAAAAGTAAAGAGTGGACAGATTAAATACTGTTAGATTTCATGTTACACTTTGGAGGTTTTTGTGTAATTTTCTGTTGCACTGCTTTTTTCTGCCACTGAAAATGAATAGCTGTTTTGACAGCAACACACAGAAGGGTGGTCTCTGACTTGTGCAGTGCACAGTACTGCATGTGTTGGCGGTCTTTTATGTTTGTTGGTAAATCATCATTCATGTTTTAGCTTCACATCATTCGAGTCGGAACTTCGCCCACACATAATCAGCCCTTTTCAAAGAAAGCCGTGGACGTGTTCTTTCCTCTTTGCGCTCAGAATTACTTCACAGTTGTGTTGCAGGTGTGGGCTGCTTAATGATTTGCTATTAAAAGGCACATTGGGCATGTACGTTGGCCGGGTATCATCAAAGGCGATTAGTGTTGGTCTGTGGTAGACATTATTCTCCACAAATGTACTGAAGCACAGCAAGAACTCTAAAGGGCAATGCAGGGCATTCAGCAGCTGTGAAGTGGACCTTTTAGCATGAATTGTTTAGTCAATAAAATAATTGAACATAATATTCAGTTGGTTTGAAAAGGTGAGTTTGTCCTTTTTAAACAGATCAGTCTCAAACAGGATGTTTATTGCATTATTTTTATTTGTCATAGAAACACATTTTAAGCATTTAAGGATAAACCTTTGCATCAATATGTTTTTGGATTATATAAATTATACATTCAATTCTTTTTTCCTCAACACCCTTTTAATTGATGGTTCTTTAAAGCTGCATTATGTAAGATAAGTTGAAAGAATTTGCATCACTGAATCAGGAGAAATCAAACACACTGAAATACGATGTGCACATGCGCCGCCAGTCGCCGTGTAAAGCCTGAAATAGTCATTTAAAAGTCAGTGGTGTTGGGTTTTGCAGAATTTTTTTGGACCATATCAAACATTTTGACATATACACGTCACAAGTTCAGGCTTGTGAAGACGATATGGCTCAAAAAAATGTCCTGGCAAAAATAAGTTTAGGTTTCAAATGCAAGGAGAAAGTAAAAGTGTTCTTAACTTTTAATGCACTCTCAGAAATAAAAGCAGTAAACTAAGCTTTTAGTCAGGGAACATAACTGTAGCATAATCCACTGAAATGATATTTTCTATGTAGTATTGAGTCCACACACCCTGTCTCATCTCCAGGCCTTTTATTTTATTGTTCTGTTTTAAAACATTAGGCTATGAAAAAGTACAAATACATATTTTTCATCTCGAAACGGGTGTACAATTGGACCTTAAAACCACTGCTGTACCTTTGAGGGAACATTTACATTGTTTGTACATTGATGAATGAAAAACCGCAACAAAACGTTTATTTCTAACAGTGTGGAAGTCAAGGTAAGGGGAGGTTTTATTCCAAGCAACCTTGGAGCATTTCTATTAGTCTGAGCATCTTTGTATTGTAGTGAGAGATATGCACATATAACTAACTGTAACGCTGGGGAGCGATGAGGTGGCGGACGCATATGCTGTGAAGACGAGATTTATTAGGATTCATGGTCAATATGGTCCAGGGTCAGTGAGTCAACACGGAGAACAGGAGGAACAGACATTACCACAAAGGAACACAGGATAAACACAACAGAAGCTGGAAAACATCAAACAATCCAAACAATACAAAGACCAGCAAGGGACTAGGGAAAACACAGGGCTCAAATACAAACAGGGATAACGATGGTTAACATGACACAGGTGGAAAACAGGTGTTTACAATCAGGGCAGAGTCAAGAAACAAGGGGGCAGGACAGGGAAGAATCAAAACAAAGAAAGCACATTGAAGACTGAAACCAAAATGAAAGCACATGGATGACTAGGAGGGGCCAATCGTGACACTAACAAAGCAAGCACTTGCTGTGTTTACTTGCAAAGTTTTCTGCCAAACAAGAATGAATACATTCTGATTATACATGAAAACCGAGGTGTTTATATTCTCACTCTACTCAACAATCTGATGGAAAATTTCTGTTTACATGTGCACTACAAGTAATCCAATCCAATATTACATGCATGCCTACAGTATCACATAGTGTAGACATTACCATGACAACAAGCATTATGTAAGTCCATTCAGAGTGAGATGAGCAGCAGTGAGCAGTGCTTGTGTTTTTAAATAACTTTAAAATGATGTCAGACTCAGGAAAAGATGCCGTCTTTTGAAGATTAAAGCATACACTTCGTCTCCTCTGCAGACTGGTTTCTGCTCCACCATGTTGAACGTTATAAACTTTTGCTGTGACTTGCAGAATGTGCTTAAACTGTCCGATTGGGAATGTAATTGGATACAGGTGTTTACATGGTTATTATTCTTCTATTTAACAGATTATTTCTAGAATTACCCACCTCGTTCAATCACATAGAAATTGTATTCCAAATGGCCTCTCTTAGACTAGTCTATTCTATTTTATTCTGACTGAGCTATTAGTCGGATCATTAACAGATTATCAGGATGCATGTAAACCCCGCTACTGATGCACACCCTGCTGTCCCTGCACTTGTAGGTTAACCTTATGCAAACAAGCTTAGTGCAGACTCATTTGTGGAACTTACTTGTGTCAAACCCATTCTCAAACTAGCAGGAGAGTGTTACAGTGGATAAAAAAATGGATGGGAATGGGAGATAATTACTCTGGCTGAAAATCTTAAGCTTGTGAAACACATTTTTTTTACTGTTTTGAGGCACAGAAATACCCTACAATTCCTGCTTGTGTTTTCTTGACACACTCCCAACACTGGCCAATAGGTGGCGAGGGGCACAATTCACTTCACTCCAAAATGCAATATTTTACTCCCTATTATAAACGTGTCACATTACCTTTAGCAAGTAATTAGCAGTCTATAGTTGTCTTGACAGCATTGTGTGATATTATGACATCTAACGAGAGTTCACGTTGCCAAACATGACAATGACAATGATGATTACCATAATATGGTAATAAGATAACACTGTTATATTGGTTGACATCAGTCATGACAACTCCAAACAGCCTTTGACTGCTATGAGATGTTGTGTCATGGCTTATGTCAGTGTTATGTAGCATGGTTCAAATAAAGTGTTAGCAGACATTTTTAAACTTGTAAAGGTTCTGAAAAGTAAAAGTAAAAAGAACTGTACATTCAAGCAAAGAGCCTTTTAGGAATATTTATTGTGCTGTTAGTTTGCAAATGAACTGCAAATGGACTACAAGTGTTTTAATGAAGGAAGCCTAAGTCTTCTACATTTGCATGCCGGAGCCAAAAAGCTTTGCCTTCACAGTTCAAACCAAGAAAGCACAACCACGGTGTTTTAACTTGTGTAAAAAAGTCCAAGTCAAGGGTGTTCAGATGGGCAAGGAACATTTTTCCAATTCTGTTCTTTTCTGTGAGAGTGGTATAGATAGTAAAAACTGGCAGCTGAGATAAGCACATTGGAAAAGAAAGAACAGAGGTTATAAGGTTGGACTTTAAGGATAAGCACAAGATTTACTTTCATTTGGGCTCCATCTAGCCAGTATGCTGCAAAGCTCAAATGTTTCATACATTTTTTATTTATTTTTTGCTTCAGAGTTGTTTAGATGTTGTTTAGATCAAATTATGTTTAGCGAAAGCACAAGGTTTATGGAAACCACATAAATGTAGCTTAAACTGGAATCAAACAGACCAGACAAAATGGACCAGATAATTGCAAAATGTGTACTGTAAAAAACTTGGACCACCGCCACCCACACATCATCTTTCCCTGGGCCATAATTCTCCTAAATATAGACCTTTCATACATTTCTGTACTGTTGTCTGCTGGACTTTTGGCTTATGTATTTGACAGCAGGTAACATTAATGTTAATGTTTGTAATGTTTATGTCTTTAGTACATAGTTAAATTTGCATATCACTGATATTTATACAGTATTTGTAGATACCCCTCCATGCATTTCCTATTTATATCAAAACTCTCAGAAGGAGAGAAGGCTCTCAGACATGTGCTGTCATGACAGTCTTCTGACTGGTGATGTTTTAAGTTTTGGATTCAACTCTATGGAATACCACACTCACAGCTCAGTGGCAAAACATGTACATTACAGTGCTATTCTGTTAGTCAGCTAGGTTAGATCTCCTTACGTACTGGCACTTAGCTTTATTGGCCAAATTAAACAGGATTGTGCACTGACATTATTTATTCCTAAAATCTGCGTAGGTTTATTTTTATTAAGAAAATGTTTTTCTATAGAGGCGACGTCACATTGTCCTCTGTGCCAATAAACATTTCAGCGTGTGTTAAGGATAAAGTGTGAAGGATGCTTCCAGGTAGCCTGAATTGAAAGTTTGAAGGGATGACACTATCACAGGTGGTCCACATTTGAAAAGCAGTCAAGTAGCCTATGTCACCTTCATTACATTATGATGTTTGCTTGCTTTTGCTAGCAGCACCATGCTAGTTGAGCTGCTGAGCTAGAAAACTTGCACAGATTTTACCTACACTGATTTTATGTGTGTGTGTGTATATATATATATATATATATATATATATATATATATATATATATATATATATACACCGGTCACTTTATTAGGTGTTCAGTTGCTTGTTAACATAAATATCTAATCAGCCAATCACATGGCCGCAACTCAATGCATTTAGGCATGTAGAGGTGGTCAAGACAACTCGCTGAAGTGCAGACCGAGCATCAGAACGGGGAAGAAATGTAATTTAAGTGAATTTGAACGTGGCGTGGTTGTTGGTGCCAGACGGGCTGGTCTGAGTATTTCAGAAACTGCTGATCTACTGGGATTTTCACGCATAACCATCTCTAGTGTTTACAGAGAACGGTCCGAAAAAGAGGAAATATCCAGTGAGCGGTCAGTTGTGTGGATGGAAATGCCTTGTTGATGTGAGAGGTCAGAGGAGAATGTGCAGACTGGTTTGAGATGGTAGAAACAGTAACTCAAATAACCAACCAGAATCTCTGAGGAATGTTTCCAACACCTTGTTGAAAGTGTGCCATGAAGAATTAAGGCAGTTCTGAAGGCGAAAGGGGGTCCAACCTTTTACTAGAAAGGTGTACCTAATAAAGTGGCCAGTGAGTGCATATATATATATATATATATATATATATATATATATATATATATATATATATATACACATATATATATATATATATATATATATATATATATATATATATATATATGGGGGGTGGGGGGGTGTATATAAATAATAAATATATATAAAAATAAGAAATGATTCCATTCACTGCATTATTTTAGAGTAACATTGTTTATGGATTTTTGTTTGCTATTTTTGGATTTTAAGAAATGAAACAAATCACACATCTATACTTGTCAAATAAAGTTTCTGACTCTGATAAATAGTGATAGATGCCTCAAGTGGCTGTTTTGTAGAACTGCATGCTGTGCACCACAGGTTAGCAGACGAATGCAAATGGCTGCCGTCCAGAAAGACAGTGGCGATGCAGGAGAAACCTGGCCTGTGGGTGTGAGTGGCGTCCAGTGAGCAGGTGATTAATATTCTCTTTCGCGGCGACAGATTCCCCAGGAAATCTGTTCTTCCCTGGTATCTGTCAGGCTTCCAAATCAAGGAGCATTTGTTATGGAGCGAGACAGTCCATGAGAAGTAACAGCGTCAGAGTGGGCATATGTTCCACACTCACTGTGGGTTACATTTGGGTTCAGACATAAGGTAGTGACATTTGCCAGCCTTTCCCACACTGTAAACAATGAGTCAGGTGATGATTGGGCAAACGAGCATTTATTCCCTCATTTTCACTAATTGGTGGCTCACTTTGTGCCTAGACTGTGGCGCTGGCTTAGCATCAGCTTTGCAGCCTGCGCAAATTCATGTGTGTAGGTTGTCAGCACCTTTTAAATGAGTATTTTTTTCCTTCGTGGTGTGGAAAAAGCATATCAGTGAATTCAAGCAACAGACACAAAAGGGATGTAAATGATGTCGTCAATAACAAAAAGTTTAAGGGGGCAATTTCCATGCTTGTGTGGGTTTCTGAGACAATTTGCCAAATGCAAAAGAATGCTGATTAATAAGAAATCAGCTGAGCCTCACCGTATTGTGAGCTGTGGCCGTATCTAGGCAACCTGAGCAATACGTCTCTGAATTATAACAGGCCAGATTAATGAGTGGACTATCAGAGCTCTTTAGAAGGCTCATGATCCTTGGCATGTGTGCTATTAAAAGAACAATATGGAAGTATTTTTCATCTAATTATCACTTAGTGTTAGATGTCACCCAGTCCCAGCTACTGTCTGAATGAAGTCTGTCAGATGGCACCAACCACTTTGAGAGGGTGAAGGCAAGCACATGGTTCCTCAGAGACACATGATACGGACACATCTTTGCAAAGAGCAGCAGAACATGCCTGCAGGAGAGTCCTTGGCAGCCAGCACTGCTGTAGATCTTCAGTAGCGAGGGCCTAAGCCAGTGCTCTTGTAGCAGCTCTGGGGTCTGAGCTCTGGTCCAAGTGATACACCACCCTGTTGTGCCTCTGGGAGCCCTGGAGGATTATTTTTAAAATTGTGGTAATTCACTTGTTGCTTTCTTTAGCCTGCATTAGTGGTGAAAGAATAGTAGATAGGAGCTTCAGGCTAACACCTCTGGACACTCAGGGGCTTGAATACAGTCCAGATGAGAGGCAGATGGACAGGTTTTGAAAGCCCCAGGCAAGCACCCAGCAGCAATGAATGAGAGATTCCTAAATGAGTAAACACCTTTTGTGCTCTTAGGAATACCATACCACTACCATGTCAGCATCACTTTAGTGCTGAAAACGATCCACCACCCAAGTAATATCTGCTCTGTAGTGGTCAGATTGGGGTCCAAATCATCGATGAGCATGGGTAAAGAGGGCTAGCACAGTATGCAGAAGAAGAGATGCACTTCAGTCTGTAATTATAGAACCACAATGTGCACCTATATGGTCAGTGGATCCGATAAAATGGACAGTGAATGTAGATACAAGGTACCTAATAAAGTAGCCATTCAATAATATAAAACCAGTTTTGTAGCGGATGCAAGCATACAATGATTTTAATATGATGCTGATGCTCTTCCACGTAATAGGTTAAAAAATTCTAGGAAGCTGAAAAAACTGGAATTCTTTGATGTCACTAGAATGATGAGCAGAGCAAAATAATCCAATAATAACTGAGGATGTTGATTAACATCAAGTTATTTGTAAAAATATGTAAAATATGTAAAATGCAAAGCAGTATGTTTGAGTTCACCTTAACATTGAGAGTTAAATGAACATGTAGAAATACAGAGCATAGCAAACAAAGCTAGAGAATAAACTACAGGGAAACAAACGCAGGGTGAAAACACAACAAACACAAACATAAATGCGATGCGAAGCACTGTCCAGAAATACCTGGAGACATGACGAAAGAAAGAAAGAAAGAAAGAAAGAAAGAAAGAAAGAAAGAAAGAAAGAAAGAAAGAAAGAAAGAAAAACTAAACACGGGTGAGGACCTAGACAAGGGGGTGGAGCTAAGATAAAAAAAGCATGGAGATCAATTTGTAAGGCAGAAGGACAGAAAATGACTATAAACAGATAATTCTAGTACATTATATCTTATTTAATAACTTGTTCCAAAAAATGTCACTTTCACAAGCATTTTATATTACATGCTGTATATTACTGTTTTTATACTAAATGTATTTGTAACATCTAAGCTTTAGGCCATTTTATGATAAGTGAGTCTACACATAACTTTAAACCCAAACTTTACGTATAAAATATTTCAACTTACATTTACAAGACAATATTCAACTGACTAAATAGAAAAATGTTTATAATGAATTGTGATGTTTAATATAGGCAAAGAAAGAGTTTTAAAGGGTAAAGTGGCCCAGTTTATTTTTGTTATTACATTTTTTCTTATTATTCTTTAATACAAACCAATTATAGAAGAAATCAAACATTTTTTTATAATTAACTGATTCAGAAATGTTATTTGGTTGCCATTGAATGCTTTTATTGTGGTTTGGTTTAAAGTAAAAGCTCTGATTATTTTTATTTGTTGCTATATTATTTTCGAATTATGTTTTGTCAACCATCTCTATAACAAGTGCCCTGTTGGGTAGAGTGTGTTCTTCTGTGTCCGAACCCCTAACATTCCAGGTTTATTCCACACAAGGACTTATTGTTCAGTAACTACAGGGACTTCAATACAAACTAATGGAGTATGAACCTTTGGACCCACCAGGAGGCCATGGCTTGTTAAAGGGCTAAAAGCTTGAAGCCTGTTTAGCACACTTAACTCCTCAGTTTAGCACACTCAGCTCCTAAATCTCCAGCCTCTAATCCGCGTCAGTCCAGCTCTTCAATGAGGTAATCACATCTGATGCTTCCCAGTTTGCTGGGGAAAGACTGAGAGTGAGCACTTATGTTCTCAGGCCTCAGAAGGCAAAGGCTTTCCACAGCAGGAGAACTGATTGGCAGTTAAGAGATGTGTCAGGTACAGGGTCACAGTCCCCCCCACAGAGAGCGCCTGTGGCCACCGGTGCCACTGCGGCCACAATTTGTTCCAAGGCGGCACACAAGTCTGCATAAGTGGGGTTGATTGATGTCAACAGTCAATGTGCCCCTTGGAGAGCTTTATGAAATACAAGAGCTATTTTAAATCCTAGCAAGCAAGTCGTCTAATCTCCAGTTGAGTCGAGCTGCAGGGAACGAATTGTTTTTTTTCACCTGGTAAGTTACAAAACTCTCGGGTTTTGCGTCCAACTCGAAGCTCGATGCATAAATCTTTTGGTAAGCAAAGCCTGCAAGAAGAACAAGCTGTAAATTTTTCATCATGCCAGCAATACAAAAGAAACAGCGAAGGGCCTGACAGACAGAGACGTTAGCGTCTAGCCGTGATTTATTCCATGCATTGTGTGATGACAGCTGCAGAGCTGGTCTTTGCAGACCTTTCCAGATAAATGAGCGGAAGTCACAGAGGAAGTTTCTCACAGCAGCCCCCTTAATACTGCAACGCCACCCAAGAGAGGCCTTCCTGTCAGACCTGAAGGCAAATGACAAGCACCCATCTCATATCTTCGTAAATACCTTCTCCGTCACTCTCCCTCTAACCTCCCAGACTCTGCCAGGTCTTTTTTCCCCTCCCTTTGCTTCTGCCCTTAGACTTATAGCAAAGGAAATATCTCTCAGAAGAGAGGCTGCCAGGAGACGTGCTCCTTGCTGAGAATGATCAGTCAATAAACCTCAAGAGCAGCTTCTTATTTGTTGTACTGAGGAAAAGTGAGCAGCTTGAGATTTGGGCCAGGGTGCACACGATGACTCAGCACCAGAGACATCCTGTGCATGTCATGCTTATGTCTTACTTGCCATGAAACTCTAAGAGTCAACATTTGGCATTTTGGATATTCTTAAAGTAAAAGTAATTCTGAAAGTGGCTTAAAGTATTTTTTGTTTTAAAAATGATCTAGTTCCATGCCAGCAGCATTTCTGAAAGTCTCTACATCTACGCAAACGTTCGAAAATAACTTGAAAATGCTCAAATGATCATGCCAGTCCAGTAGGGGACTGCTATACCATGAACAGTCTAAAGGCTCATTCATGCTCAACACTAAATACAGATACAGATGGAGTCTTCTGTCCATACTCTGCGTTCATTTTGTCCGTATTTGTACACATTTTCTGAAAGTTTACGGATAAGGACGAAACTGAGCAGTACCACTGGAAGCCGTGGGGGCAGTGTAGCCAATAGTTCATGCAAGACATGATCCCAATTTCTCTCATTGGTAATATAAGTAAAAAGCATTTTCTGTTCAGGTCTTTAAGTATTTAATAACCTCACAGATCACCACAGTCTGCACAGTCTGCAGACTCTTTCGTCTCTTTCGCAATTCATACATTATTACAGCCTCCTCCACCGTCGCCATGTCAGACACTCTGGATTGCCCTCTAGTGGATGTACTACTCATCATCCATGATAAAATAAAGGACACATGTAAGTTTGTGGGCAGTGGTGGTTACTTAGTTTGAAACAAACGTGTTCTTTTTCATACGTAAAGGGAGCATAAATGAGCCTTAAGGGGAGCCTGGCAAGTTCCTATTTCTCCAGCTGTATCAAAAATATGACTGCACAACACTAGATGGCGCCTGCAAACAAGTCCTTAATGGGGGTGAATGGTGCTAAATGGCTAAAAACTCAAGAAATTAAACAAAACAGTTTGTGCTGGAATCTTCTTCAGTTGTGGGAAGCAGAAGAGTGCGTTCCATTAAAGTCTCAAAGGAAACTTACCTGTCTTTCTGTTTTTATACTGCTACTAAGTGCTAATTGATCAGCATTACTGCTACTGAGCGCTAATTGGTCAGAGAGGCACTGTTAGAAATCCCTTTTGAAGTTCAAAAGTACAAAAAAATATAATAGCAGTTGTACATTTTTCTATATCAAAAATGATTGTGCACTTACAATATATGATTTGGCACAGAAACTCCAACCCATTCATTTTGGCTGCGTAGCGTTTGACAAACCAAGAACACATTATTGAGCGGCAGTTCTCATCACAAGAGATTTTCTAATAATACCCCACAGTTGATGTCATACATCTCACGGAGAACATTGTGAGCATGTGCCCTGCACAAAATATAGCCAGAAAGCTAAAGCAGAGATTTTTTGCATCATGTTCCAAATACAGTACACTTTGACCTGCAGGCTGTCAGACATCCATAATTCGATGTTTCACACCAATTCAGAGCCCAATTTTTTGCAGGAAAATAAAAGCTTAGAAAAGTGAAAGAAAACCTAAGACTTGCCTTGGGGTTGTTTACGTTGCCACGGCTACTTCTTTAAAGCGTCCACACAGTGCTGGTCAGGGAGTTTTTCTAGCTTTCCACTCCATCTGAGTTATAGAATTAGGATGTGGTTCAAAATGGCAAAAATGACATTTAAATGCAAAGTCAGCCCTTCTTGACTCTTTATATTATGTTGGCAACTTAACATGCTTTACAGTGAGGTTGATTCTGAAGTGTTTCTTAGTCCATTTCTCCATCCATTTGTGTTGCTGAAATGTATTTCCTTCTTTAACTACTCTGAAAACAATATATGAGCTAATTTCCAACACTGTCACAAGCTGCAAGATGATTGAGAAGAAATTAAATAGCCAACGGCTTGAGTGATTCATCGGGCAGCAGCTAGTGTGTTATGGGCTAGTGAGAGTCGACCACACACAGTAGGGGAATGAACTCGTCTTCAAAACACTGTTCATCTCTCGCAGCTGGATGTTATTGACGCAGGCCACACAACTTTCATGCATAATAGAGAAAGAACCCCTGCGCTCAGCTTCGGGGTGCAAATCACACACTGATCAAGTGGGCAAGAAAACAGGCCAGGAGCAGCTAAACAAATCACCAGAGATCTATTAGAGGCCTTTGTGGTTGACCCGTTTTACTTACTCATCCTCTCTGGATTTTTATTCACTCCTTCAGAGTTCTGACTAAAGTCACTCCTGCACACTCCCTGAACACCTTGAAATCTCAAGCTTTTACACACTTACACACTTTTACACAAGGCTTACTGCTCAGGAAATGCAGGGACTTCAATGCCACCTGGTTCAGATATTCTTAGGTTATAGAAAAAGAACAAGAACTGGGCCCACCAGTGGACCCTGACCATTGACATTCTCTAGTGTAGCAGTATGCGCCCATCCCCTGGGCCCCAGTGGCGGCCACGAGAGCCGGCAGGAAGGTGGAGCTCAAGCTCCAAGCAGGTATGAAGCCCAGCTAGGGCGGTAGGGAGAAAACAGCAAGCGAGGGGCGGGGTGGGGCGGTACATGAGTTCTGAGACCCTGAGGAGGTGCAAGGATGGACAGAAACATCTGTGGATTCTTTCAGATCTGAAGCAAAAGTGGAGCTTGATTTTTTCCTCCCTCTCATAGATGAAAGCTTTGAGTGCTGTTTGTCTGATGGAGCCTGTTTTTGTGGTCTACCAGATCTTGCATGATTGTTAGGAGGTCCATTTTCTGTGTAATTTAATAGTCATTTGTTGATTTTAGACTCTTGTTTTCCCATTTTTTCCTTTGGCTTTCACTCCTTTATGCAAGTGGTTTGGCTTTTAACTCATCACCTCAGAATTATCTCCTGAAAAATGAATATATTGTACTTAATGATCATTTTTATTGAAAATTCTCTGACTTTTGCACAGAACTGTTGAGCGAAGGTTTATCTGAAGCACATTACTACTGCATGTGATCACACATCAGACAGCACTTTTGGGAAGAGAACACTTGTGCTAATGGCTCCAGCCTGTCACCTCATTATCTGCCTAAAGTGGGCTCATAGGCCATCCAGATTTGGTGACGTGGGTCTTTGGTAAGACTGTTGGCCATCTATCTTGAGAAAGCTTTGTGCAGAAGTAAATAATGAGGCTGCTATTTGGCGCTGAACTGCTAGGCAGAGAAAACTGGTGAAAAGTGCTGCACCTCAAACATCACACAGTCCTCCCAAAGAGCATTTTGACTCAGCCAGGTTCATTACTGGGTTGGTCTCTGCAGACAGTCATCTTGAAAACAATCAGATGAAAACCCAGTGTGGGTCAAAGTAAACACCAGGAGTGAGTGACAACACTGTGCAGCAGTGTTTAAACTGTGTGAGCAATCTTACACTCTATTCCTCTCAGCTTCTCCATTGCGCGTGCCGCTGTGACCCTGCCGCCCTTGCTTTGGGAAAGAGGCTTGAACGATTGTGAATCACGGGTGCGCAAGCGTCAAGCTATGTGAAGCAGCACGTAAGCAATTTGCACTCAGTTGTTGATTTTTGCGAAGATTTATTTGGGTTCAGTATTTGGGCAATCTTCAAAACCTCTTCACTGAATGGCTTTAATGGTTATCTAAGTGGCTCATGTAGGTGATTACTGAAAACAATGGGATCTTAAAGAAATGGGGCCCTAAAAATCAAATGTTTGTTCACTCCTTTCCACAAACACAAACAGACCCAGTATGGTATCTTTAGTTTTTAGCACTGGATGTACAAAGTAGGTCCAAATTTACTGTAGGGCAGTGTTCATAAGGTTACACCTTCATAAGCCTTTTATGACAACTGACATAAACCCAATTCCAAAAAATTTAGGACAGTGTGTGAAGTGCAAATAAAAACACTGATTTGTAACTGTGCTTTACAGGTATTTAATTGTATTAAGGTATTAAATAACACAAAGAAGAGATTATAACTTTATTGATTTTTGTAAATATACTCTTATCCTAAATTTAAGGGATGCCCTTGCTCTTTTCAGCAAAACAATGCCAAGCCGCATTCTACACATGGCTTGGTAATAGGAGAGTGCAGCTGCTAGACTGGCCTGCCTGCACTTTCAGTCTCCCACTGAAAATGTGGCGCATCATGAAGCAAAGTATACAAGACCCCTGAGTGCTGAGCAGCTAAAGTGTTATATCAAGCAAGAATGGGAAAGAAATTCAACAACAGTTGGTGTGATCAGTTCCCAAACTATGACTGAACATTGTCTTTGCACCATTTTCAGTTAAATATGGGCCAAAAAGGATTTTCAAGTTGTCAATTTTACATCTATATCTATGTTTTTTTCTGATATTAGTAGGTTGTGATACTTTCTGTGGTGAAATAACTCTTTTACTGTCCTGTGGCGGCTCCACAGCAGAGTTAGATTTTCAGGTGAAAATAAAAGAATCATCCTTTACACTAAAATAAAGCTCTGCTGATCGTTCAACACAGTTTTAACAAAATTAAATGTTGGAGTTAATGTTAAACTGCTAATTGACCCTTTAATCCTGAAGGTTGGCACACAGACTGCTGGTCACCGTAGCAACGTACACAAAATTATGCCTAGCTAGTAGCTAATGAACAAAGAAAGAGAAAGATTTAAGATGAACATCGATGATATGGAGATGAACAGGTTTATCTGCATTTATAATAACTCCAACTGGTTTCCTGATACATTTAATCTGCATCAAGAAACTGACAAGTTACGTTTTGGCCAATCAAGCACCATTTAAGGTGGAACAGGAAAAGTTGAACAAGAAGCTGGCGAATGAGAAACGACTTCAGCCCCGTAAATAATTTTACAGGACACCAGTCCCCAGCAGCATGCATGCACTGTAAAAAAATCAGCACCAAACAGTACTGCAACTACGGAAAGTAAAAAAGGTTCAAGAAAGGTGTAAATCTTCATTTTTCAGATTTCCATTGTTTCAGTGCCTCATGAATGCATGCACCCACAACCATGATTAATCAGGTTGAGCATGAATTTGAAGAGGAACTTAGTCAGATGCACTTGGGTGCATTTTTTGAGATGTGCCCTCAGGTAGCTAGTGCTGGACATTAATCTGACTCTGTGAGCTTGCATGGTCTACCGCTTTGTGGCCAAGCTGTTGTTGCTCCCAGGTGCTTCCATTTCACAATAAAAGCACTTACAGTTGTCCAGGGCAGATCTAGCAGGACAGAAACTTCACAAACTGGCTTGCAGAGGTGGCATTGTGCATTTAAAGTCACTTAGAGTTCATTGGTATGACCCATTCTACTGCCAGTGTTATTGTAGTGAGACTGCAAGCCTATGTGCTGAAACACCTGAACTCGATAATTAGGAGGGGTGTCCCAAAACTTTTGTCCATGTAGTGTATGATATGATGCTCTAATCCGTAGTGAATTACAGAAAATGCAAAGAAATAAATACATGTAATGTATGTAAAGCAGTTACACACAAAATTACTTTACAACCCAGAGAGTAAAACTGCAGGAGCCTATGAATGAGCCTCCACTTCAATTCCTCACTCTCACCTCACTCATTACTACATAACATACATATTAGCACATACATAGTAGTTATTAAATCATTTGTAGTAACTACAGAATAATAATGGCTAAACAATAAAACTGCAGTTTGAATGAATGCCAAAAAATACTGCAAAGCATTTCTGTATGAAGCAGCAGTCTCGTTGTTGAGGGCACTGCAGGCATTCATGGTTTCTTTGGCGTGGAATGTGGACACTATACCTCAAATACAAATCAGGCAGGTTGGGGCAGCCGGGGGGATTTGGGCTGAGAACAATGGCCTCAGACGAAGGAAGGGAAGTGAGGAGAGACACCCAGAATGTCCAGCACTGCCCAGAGGTCATATACACTGGTGAAATGTGTGAATCAGGGCTTCAGCTAATGCATTAACAGTGTCTGCATTCACTGCAGCTGCCCAGGAATGCATAACCTTGGATTGGTTTGTGTTAGAGCACGTTTCCAAGCCTGCATTACGCAGGGGAGCTGAGCTGAACCTGCAGGTGTGCTTTGGATGTGGTGTGTGTGTGTGTGTGCGTGTGTGTGTGTTTGTGTGTGTGTTTGTGTGTGTGTGTGTGTGTGTGTGTGTGTGTGTGTGTGTGTGTGTGTGTGTGTGTGTGTGTGTGTGTGTGTGTGTGTGTGTGCGCGCATGTGTGTACACCTGTGTGTTTCAGAATAAGTAATTTAGTTGTTTTACAAGTTTTGTTACTGCTTGTATTTTCCATGTATTCTAAGATTCTAAGTGTATTTTAAGATGGAATGTATGATTTCAAGAGTGACACAAATTTCTCTGCATAAAATATTCACTTCAGCTTATTAATTTTAATAACACAACATATTTTTAATATTGTAAGACAGTGACTCATCAAGTCTGCTTCTGTCCATCTTTCATGGCAACCAATGGAATCAAATACTGAATAACTAGAGCCATCTAGTGGTAACTACTGACACAGGTTTCTGCACCAATCAGTGGTTGAGATGTAAACAAAGTCATTCAGAGTGGTTTGATGTGGAATGATTCACTGTAATGAAACCGTCTTGACAATGGTGGTGACAGGAACCAGGGGTCACAATGTCTACAACAGAAACACAGCTGGTTTATTTAATATCTAAAACCACCAGTGAACCAAACTACACTGAGTTTTTGTGTTGAAAATGGTAAAATGCTGGTAAATCTGAAAACATAAGTTTTCTGTGAGGACTATTTGGCCTTACAGCACCCTTCATGTACCTGTCTGTCATGAATGGACTTCATAAATATGTTTTAAGCCAAAACCTTTTGTAATCTATTGTAAATGACTCAGACATCAGGAAAGTCATATCCATTTCATGCAGTAACTGTGTGAGGGAGCTTTTAGGGCCATTCAATTCTTCAGATGTCTGGTTCCCATCACCACCACTGTGAACAATTCTGACTTGGTTTCTCCAGAACAGACAAACAAATTCACAACAAACTGCTCTGAATGTTTATATTTTTTGCCTTAATTATACAGAAAGTATAAGCCATATAGTAATGTTAGCTGGAAGCTAACACACTAGCCACAGGCTTACATGCTAGTCATATTATGGTACAGCATGTTGTGTTGTTACATGCCTTGTTCAGATGTAAACAGTATCTTTCTGAATGCTGAATGTGAAATGCTTCGTTCTAGAGAAAGGTGTTGAGCCAGAATTGTTCAGAGTGGTGGTGATAGGAACCAGACGTCCAAAGAGTTTAATGCTTCTGAAAGCTAGATCAGAGAAAGTTATTGCATGGCTAAGGTTACAAATACATTTCCTCATGCCTAAGATTTTGTTTTATGATACAACCCCAATTCCAATGAAGTTGAGACATTGTGTAAAACATAAATAAAAACAGAATACGTTGATTTGCAAATCCTTTCCA
This sequence comes from Pygocentrus nattereri, assembly GCF_015220715.1. Taxonomy (NCBI): domain Eukaryota; kingdom Metazoa; phylum Chordata; class Actinopteri; order Characiformes; family Serrasalmidae; genus Pygocentrus; species Pygocentrus nattereri. The sequence goes on along the minus strand of NC_051238.1, from coordinate 10,494,147 downwards.
ACCTATATTCAATTGAATACACTACAAAGACAAGATATTTAATGTTCAAACAGATAAACTTTATTGTTTTTTGTTCACTAATATTCACTCATTTTGAATTTGATGCCTGCAACACGTTCCAAAGAAGTTGGGATAGGGACAACAAAAGACCGGGAAAGTTAAGGAATGCTCTAAAACACCTGTTTGGAACATTCCACAGGTCAACAGGTTAATTGGAAACAGGTGAGTGTCATGATTGAGTATAAAGGGAGCGTCCCTGAAAGGCTCAGTCGTTCACAAGCAAGGATGGGGCGAGGTTCACCACTCTGTGAACAACTGCGTGAGCAAATGGTCCAACAGTTTAAGAACAATGTTTCTCAATGTGCAATTGCAAGGAATTTAGGGATTTCATCATCTACAGTCCATAATATCATCAAAAGATTCAGAGAATCTGGAGAAATCTCTGCAAGTAAGCAGCAAGGCAGAAAACCAACACTGAATGCCCGTGACCTTCGACCCCTCAGGAGGCACTGCATTAAAAACCGACATGATTCTGTAACAGATATTACCACATGCGCTCAGGAACACTTTTCGCAAAGCGAAAGCCATATATCAACAACACCCAGAAACACCGCCAGCTTCTCTGGGCCCATCATAGACGTCGTGTCCTCCAGGCTAAAGAGGAAAAGGACTGTCTGGATTGTTTTCAGCGCAAAGTTCAAAAGCCAGCATCTCTGATGGTGTGGGGGTGTGTTAGTGCCCAGGGCAGGGGTAACTTGCACATCTGTGAAGGCACCATTAATGCTGAAAGGTACATACAGCTTTTGGAGCAACATATGCTGCCATCCAAGCAACGTCTTTTTCAGGGACGTCCTGCTTATTTCAGCAAGACGATGCCAAGCCACATTCTGCACGTGTTACAACAGCGTGGCTTCGTAGTAAAAGAGTGCGGGTACTAGACTGGCCTGCCTGCAGTCCAGACCTGTCTCCCATTGAAAATGTGTTGCGCATTATGAAGCACAAAATACGACAACGGAGACCCCGGACTGTTGAGCAACTGAAGTTGTACATCAAGCAAGAATGGGAAAGAATTCCACCTACAAAGCTTCAACAATTAGTGTCCTCAGTTCCCAAACGCTTATTGAGTGTTCATAAAAGGAAAGGTGATGTAACACAGTGGTAAACACGCCCCTGTCCCAACTTCTTTGGAATGTGTTGCAGGCATCAAATTCAAAATGAGTGAATATTTGCAAAAAACAATAAAGTTTATCCGTATGAACATTAAATATCTTGTCTTTGTAGTGTATTCAATTGAATATAGGTATTTGCAAATCATCATATTCTGTTTTTATTTATGTTCTACACAATGTCCCAACTTCATTGGAATTGGGATTGTAGTTTTGAGACAATATTTTTAAAACACACATATAAACACACACACACACACACACACACACACACACACACACACACACACATATGTTTGTCTTGCTATACATATGAGGACATCCATAGACAAAATGTTCTCACTTGTGCAAAAATTTCATATAATCCCATCATAGTGAGGCCATGGGGTCCTCACAAGTATAGCACTACAAGAACACACAAATACACACATATACATCCACACACACACACACACACACACAGAAAGAAGTGACGAGACTTTTGGCCTACAAGCCAAAAGCTGTGTAGTAATAAAATACGTTGGCGGTTTATTTGAAACACTCAGTGGCCACTTTATCGAAAACACCTACATGAATGCACTTTGTAGGTATGCAGTTACTGCACTCTCTACTCCATCCATCAATGTAAAGGGGCCATCTTAGGATCACTGCTGACCAGATACAGCATTATTTGGGTGGTGGACTGTTCCTGGCACAGCAGTTGGAGAAGCAACAATGCTGGGTTTTTAAACACTGTATACAGTATATGAGTTTAATATGCAGCAGAACTTTTGCATGCAATGAAAAAATAAGAAGCAGTGTGATAATTGGAACAAATGCCTAGAAGCCCCTGAGTCAGTGGTGTGGATGAGATCATGGGTGAAACTGTCAAAGGGCGAGAGGTGACTCATCTAAATAGTCACACGAATACTGAATCTTAAAAAGCCAGAGGGCCAAAAAGCATCTCATATAGGGTTCATGAAATCCACTTCTGTGGGTACATGATGAGAAAATGTGCTTCTGAGGACGAGGTCCTGCAGTTTTAAAACAAATGAGTGATGTGTCCGTGTAAAAAGACCAGATTGACATAACAGGTGTGAATGAAAGAAGCTGCACACAGACAGCTGTGAAAGCAGGTGTCTTCTGTTCATTATGCATGGCTGTGTCGTTTATGTTAACCGTGTGAAAATTACGAGAATACCGTTAAGCCCAGTTCTGTTTCATCATATTAGCATTTTTACAAAAGTCCATTTTTAACTTGGGTGCATAATCTTTTAAATGCAATAGGAAGTGCCTGATTATAAATAAAGTTGTGCTTTCACACTTTCACAGCAGGTTTATATATTTCACAGACTGAGTGTGCATCCAGGAGAAGCAACCAAGTAAAGCTCAACTGTCATTACTAAGTCATATGATGTCAGACTATAGTGTCAAAATCATCATCACCACTTAATCCAACTAGGTTTGCAGATGTGCTGAAATGTTAGGCTAAGTATGATTTTGACACAACAGAGTTTGATAATATGTTCACACAATGCATACCATTCGCCCCTCAGTCCATCTTCTTCTTTGTCTTTGGGCTGCTCCCTTTAGGGGTCGCCACAGCAGATCATCTGCCTCCATCTTGCCCTATCCATTGATTATTATTAACATTAATATTGATTCTATTATGAATACTTGCAATAGTAGCTGTTGTGTTTTGTGGTGATAAAAAAACCTTATTAATTTGCACATTAACAACTGAATGTACATAAAATGTATGTTATGTAGTTGGAACACTTTTTCCCTTATTTTTTCAATAGACCTCCCTAATGGAGAAGACCATCTGTCTGGTGTCCCCAGGTCATTTGAGTTCGAGACCTCTAGTCAACATAGAAAGATCATATTAAACAGCTTTGGATGGTTGTCAGCCTAATGTATGACAAGAAGCCAGCTTATGCTGCTCTACATGTTACATGCATTACCTGCTATATCACTTTAGTTTGGGTGCATATGTTCATTAACAGCTTCTCAGAAAAGTAGATGTAGGTGTTAATTAGAATAAAAGTTTCTCCCACTATAGTGCCTGTTGTGTAGTGTGCTGAGAGTTAGCATAAGTGTTGCTGCTGCATTTCGTCCTGGCTGGTATATTAAAGTCTCTAAGCTCTTCTTTGTGTCGAACTTTGATGTAATAGCTGTGCTCTCTCTTTCCTCTGCAAAGCCTGTTTGTAGATCTCCTCTGCAGAAGCTACTGTGTGGTCCTCTTTAGAAGCAAGATAGCCCAGAATAGAATTTCCAGCCCACAAAACAGCCATAACCAGGCCAAATGAGACTCCTGTGCTGGTCCAAATTGTCAGCCGGTTCCCTGTAGAGTTGAAGGAAGGTATTGGTCAGTTTATCTGGCCATTAATCGATTAACCTCCAGCCTTTTTATTCAGTTATAAGATTTAAGGCTCTTTGGAAATCTTTTAAAATATTAACTTCTCACTTTTATTAAGAAAAACATCATATTTGACTTTTTTGCCACTGTTTTTTTTAACGGTGTTTACTGTTTTATTCAAATATACTTTGAGAACTTTGAGTTCCAGTTTTCTGTATGCTTAATAAATAAAATTATTATTATGGTGACACTTTATTTTGAGGGGTTCTTTAAAATCAAGCAAACACTCAACAGACTCGGTAACACATCAAAAGCATATGAGGGCTAGGATTAGGATTAGCTTTTGTGTTGAGGTTAAGGTTAGGGTTAGATGAGAGCCAGGTATAGCGTTAGGATTAGGTGTTGGGTGAGGTTGGTAAAGTGAGGTTCTGCGTAGTGGAAGTAACACATTAACACTTAATGTGTTAATCTACTTAACGTTAGTAATGTATCAACAGAAAATCTGCAAGATATTCAGTTCACAGTGTTCAGATGCTTCACTACTGATACCTCACTGATATGTGGTTGATGTGTAACTGATAAAGAGTTTATTAATCATCTACAAAAGACCACTCTAAATAAAGTGTTACCATTTATTATTATTATTATTATTATTATTAGAGCACTGTGCAGAAATCCTGCCATGTCATGGACTGGTGACCTGTCCAGGGTGTATCCTGACTTCCGCCCGATGTCAGAAGCGTCTTAGAAGGTGTGTGTGTGTGTGTGTGTGTGTGTGTGTGTGTGTGTGTGTGTGTGTGTGTGTGCGTGTGCATGTGTGCATGTGTGTGTGTGTGTGTGTGTGTGTGTGTGTGTGTGTGTGTGTGCGTGTGCATGTGTGTGTGTGTGTGTGTGTGTGTGTGTGTGTGTGTGTGTGTGTGTGTGTGTGTGTGTGTGTGTGTGTGTGTGTGCGTGTGCATGTGCAGAAATCCCTCCCTTTATTTAATTTCTTGTCAAAATGGCCAATAAGTCAAAGTTGTTTATTTTCTTGTACCACAGGATGCAGAAAACATATATTTAACAGAAAATTACACAGAAGCCTCAACAATTAAATATAATAGAACAGTTTTCAGTATTTAGTGTGTCCACTGTTTATCTTTATTACAGGAGACTTGCTTTTGGCACAAAAGACCAAATTTAATTTGTTCACACCTTCTAAGATGTTGGTCGCATTTTTGGGTTCTTGTGATCCAAATAAATCTCCAACACCTTCCATGATGCTGAGTCGTCTTCTCACAGAGGAAGGATGAACTGAAAGCCCTGTGGATTTTTTTATCTGAAGACAGGTTGGAGCTTGATTTTCTCCTCTCCCTGTTTATCTGATAGGGACAGCGTGTTGGTCTACCAGGTCTTGCATGGTTGTTAGACACCTCATTTCCTTTGTTTCTTTAACTTTCCATTAAAATCCCAGTCTTATACCATAAAAGGCTTATTATTCAGTAACTACAGGGACTTCAATGCAAACTGGCTGAGCAGTTCTGAAGTTATAAAAGACTGTAATAAAGTAATAAAACTTTGGTCCTGCCGGAGGGCCCTAACTATATAAAGGGTTAAGCAAGTTTTTTGAACTACTTTTATGGAAACTCTTTGTCACTTATTTTCCTTTGAAGTTCTTATCATTAATGCAAGCAGATTATATTATCTCTAATCTCCTCAAAAATCTATAACTTGCACTTATTGTTAAGACTAGAAATTAATAAGTGAAGGGTGGTCTCTGTCTTTGCAGAGTGATGTACACTTTATTGATTTATTTGTCGATAGCAAAATTTATTATAGCGCTTTTTACAGCAGGTGTTGTCATAAAGCAGCTTCACAGAACAATCTGTATTACAGAGAAAAAAGAAAAGAGAAAATCCGGGTCCAAGCCCCCATGAGCAAGCCAGTGGCGACAGTGGCAAGGAAAAACTCCCTAGAAGAGGAAGAAACCTTGAGAGGAACCAAGACTCAGAAGTGGAACCCATCCTGCTCTGGTGGAAACCAGATAGCAAACATTGTTAGTATAAAGTATTATAGAACAAAGTGGGAAAAACAGGTGGGGCAGTGGTTAATTAGATACGTTTATGAATATACACTACTATAAATTATTGTTACCTCCAATGAAATTAATATACAGATGAAACTTGCAGTTTAAGGGATTCACAGAATTAATTGTTCATTGAATTAGTGTTCATAAAGCTAGAATTCCTCTAAAATAAGTGACCCTTAAGCTGGTAGTTCCTCTATGATTTCAGTGCTGGTTCAGGTGTAAGAACCACCGACATTCTGCAGAAAGAACATTAAAAGCTGTATGTTTGTGAGGATGTTAATTACCACAGTGCGGCTGCTGAAGACAGATGCCTCGGTTGAATCCAGCTGGCTCTGGGTAGAGAACGACGCAAAGCTGTCACCTACCATCACAGCTCCAAAGGCACGGGTGAGGTGCAGCTGAAGACTCTCTAAAGATCCAGCGATCTGCAACATTAGAGAGAAGTTTTTACCTGCAATCTTACAGTGAGGCCTTTGTTTCATTTGCAGTGGAATTCACTCATAAATAAAGGTTCACTTATAAATCACTTATAAAACAGCCAGCTTGATTTTATGGGATTAAGAGAGGTTGGAAAATTATAAGTTATAAAGCAAAAAAGCCATGAGAGTTCCTAAAACTCCCATGATAAGATTTAAGATTTTTAAAACATAAGTTATTAGTCAGGGCGGCACGGTGGTGTGGTGGGTAGCGCTGTCGCCTCACAGCAAGGAGAGCCTGGGTTCGATTCCCCGGCCGGGTGACCGGGGTCCTCTCTGTGTGGAGTTTGCATGTTCTCCCCGTGTCTGCGTGGGTTTCCGTCCAAAGACATGCAGTCAGGCCGATTGGACATGCTAAATTGCCCCTAGGTGTGAGTTATTATTCATAATAATCGACATAAACAAGCATTCCGTCAAGAAATGTAGTTCGTTTAGAGTGTGGTTTCATTGCCAAGCAAACATGGATCGCTGAACTTGTTGCTCATTGCTGTATATTCCAGTCAATTCATGAATTAGTTTCCTGTTTTGTACTATAACAATGAATATATCACAACCCAGCACTATTTGATACAAAAACCTTCACTTTTTCAGTCACCAAATTACCACTGATACTTCTTTAGCACCAATCCAGCGGCATCTCTCTTCTCACGCTGGGGCTGAATCTCAAGCAGCTAGAGTTTTTATGTTTTCATAGCCAGCACGCTATTTAGGGAGTACGGAGCTCTTTGGGATTCAGCTTGGGTTTGATGCCATATCTGAAAGAAACACAGACATTTGAAGCGTGTAATCCATTCAATGACTTTTTTAGACTTTTATACTGCTGTGTTACAGTTAATTGTATTGTAAGTAATTCAAGCCTGTGGTATTAATGATGGAGCAGTTAAGCTGTTGGCTGTTGTGACACACAATCAGAAAGCAGATGCTCACAGTTAAGAAGCAAAACAGAAGCTTTACTGGAACGATCGCAGAGAGTAGTCAGGAGACAAGCAGAGGTCAGGTCCAGGGTAAGCAGCAGAATAATACTAGCAATCATAACAGGTCAGGGCAAGGCAAGACAAGTCCATGAAAAAAGCGAAAAGTCATCAGTAAAATAATCCAATAATCCAAACAACAGTACCAACAGGGGTTGGTCCAAAAAACAGGGCCAAACAGATCAGTCAAAAGGTTATAACAAACAGAGAATCAGGATAGGAAAATAACGCTCGGTAAGGCAGATCAGACTGGCAATACTTCGCATCTAACTAGTGCTAAAGCCCCGGCTTAAATACTAAGTAGGTTAGTCAGGTGATCGTAAACACAGCTGTGTATAGTTACTATTCCGGTGATCAGGATCTCAGATAGGAGGGTGAGGAGAGATCCAGAGTCATGTGACTGTGCTGGGCATTCTGGGAAGTGGAGTTTGAGTCCAGGAACAAGAGCGAAGGGAAGAGCTCCTCCTCACATGACCGTGATGGATTCTGGGTGATGTTGTTCTCATCATTATGTGAAGTGGTAGCAGGCATGACTGCTGTCTTTTAGCCTGTATGCTTGCTGTCCAGTCTAGTCCTAGTTAAGAACATAAGTTGCCAGCCACTCAGTTTAAGCAAAAAATTGTTTTTTACTTCATCAGGACACTCGGCGGTCCATGCAAGGAGCAAGAGAGTCAAAGGTTAGTCCACGCAAGGGATTGTGCTGTGGCACAGTAACATACAATTTGTTTGCTGTTAGGTGCTCATAGGTGTGCATATATCTGTTTTATAAGTCCATTTTTGGTAGAAAAAAACACTAATGTTATAAGCGGACCTTGGAAAAAGAAACTTTAAATACAAGAAAAATGTAGGATATGGTCCCTTGAAAGTTTTTTTCCTACAACCAAGAGCACAGTGAAAAGCCTGAAAAATAACTAAAGGCAGTTATGAGTTACATTAGGTTCAGTGCCAAAATAAGGGTATATTTGTGACAGTATGTGCAAATGCTGTATTAAAGGTTATATATTCAGTTACATAAGGAATACCTACAATAAAATAAATAGGCCATAAGCATTGAAAAGATATCACCATAAAAAACATACCTCGGGGCCAAGCAGCCAACCCGGACACATCAACCATAAAAGACTGAAAAGTAAGGAGGCAAATAAGTCCATCTGTAGGAAAGCTGTCTGAGGCTTGGTGAAAGTGACCAGTAGTTTCTGAGATCCTTTCAAATGACCGTGACCTAAGGCCATGACAATCAAATTACTTAATACGAATAAGGACAACACCAGTATGTCCAAGACAGCAAGCTAAAAAGAGAAAATCACAAAGTGTTGGACCAGCATTAGAGCGCCGTATATAGAATGAATAATGTTTTATTGCACCAGATTTCCTTGGCCTGATGTTAAGAATATAATTTTGACCAAACAACGCAGGCAAATATGTTTCTCTAGTAACCAAGGCCAATACTTTGCTTACTTGCTCTTGTTCTCCTCTGATTGTGCACCCTTCACAGCGAGCGCCAAGCAATGCAAGAAAGGCCTGTATACAAGAGGAATCGATTTAAAATGCATTCTGGGGAGCTGACTGCAATGTGTGTATGTTTGTTTATTTATTTTAGAAAGCAAGAAAGAAAATGGTGAACCTTTCATTCTGGATAACTTGTGTTTTGTTTTGGCCTGCTTTTATTAGTTGATGTCTCTGTTATTGTCACAGTCAGCAATTAATGAATCTATCTTCATGTTTAGATCAGATTTTTTTGCTATTTGTATGACCATCTTTTTTCAATAGAACTATTGTGCACCATAATTAGCGAACCATACAAATCAAAACCATTTAGAGCCTTGAACTTGTGTATGTTGTGTTGTTTATGACAACCAATGCATAAGTACTTTTAGTCTCTAGATATTGTACAAACAAACAGTCTTTAATTACTGTACAATTGTAATATAGCTACTTTACAAATAGGCATTGTATTAGTATGGTTACAATACAGTTAGGCTACAGTTGTTGTACAATTATGCAAATATTGTATTTTTTTTTATTTATTCACCAGTTTTTAATTACAGTGCATTGTGTCTATAGTGGCTGTACAACTTGGTCATAGTTATTGTACAATTATGCAATACGTACTGTACAGTTAGGTTATAGATACTGTACAAATAGGTTATAGATATTCTATAGTTAATCTATAGACACTTTACAATTAGACTATAGTTACCGCATATTCAGGTCATAGTTGGTGTATAACTAGGCTATGGTTACATTACAATTAGGCTGTAGTTGCTCTACAATTAAGTGATATTTACTGTATTATTAGGCTATATAATTAGGCTATTTTTGGGCTATTATTTAGGCTATAAGTCTATTATTTTCCCCAAAAATAATTTAATGAATACAATTAATAAAGTCAATTTATTCACCAATACCTCTTTTATGTGACCTCTTTTACTTTTCAGTGCATCCTTATAAAAAAATTCATTTTATTTTCTTGATTTTTTAAAAGTACGTTTAAACTCAATTTCAAATACAAAGGTTTCTACAGGTGTTTAAATAGATGCCTGTTTAGTTTGAAATTAGTCTGAAGAGTCAGGTGGTATAATCAGCAAGTTAGGTTGTGCAGCCATTTGAAGCCTTGAAGATTCTATTTTGAAATCCTCATTTGTCATTGACCCAGTTACTGTAGAATTAAGCAATAGTTCCTGTACAATTAGGCTTTAGTTGCTGCATTTATTTTAGTTGGTCATTTAGTTGGCGCATTTTTTATAAATACTGTAGAAATACATAATCACCACTGTACATAGATACTGTACAATCAGGCTATAGTTACTATTTAAGTAGGCTATAATTAAAGTACAAGACTGTGTAGGCTATCAACACTGTACCTTAGGTACAGTGTTGATAGCCTACACCTACATACAGCTACAATTAGGTGATAGTTACTGTACAATTAGTACACAGATACTAGGTGATATTTTAATCAGTCTATAATATATATTAGGTAATATTTACATTTCAATTAGACAGTAGTTACTGTACAATCTGGCTATATATACTGTACATTAAGGTGATAGTCATGGTACAATTAGGCTATAGTTACTGTACAAAGAGGCTTTAGTTACTATACAGTTATAATTATTATACAATTACGCTGTAGTTACTGTACAATTAGGTCACAGTTACCGTAAAAGAGGGCAAAGCTAACTCACCACAAGCCAGGAGATGGAACGTGCAATAATAGAAAATGAATGTCTGTTGCTTTTGAAGACCAAGAATTTCACATTGCTTACAAACCACACACGAACGAACGAGCGGGTTAATCCAGACTGAGCATCCGTAGGAATTTGGCTGTGTAATACAGTAAAGGTTTGTTATCACTGAGCTGCACTGTGGGGAATGCTGTAAAATCCCTCTTTAGAGTACAAACTTAATTGTATAATTCCCAGTGAAACTGGATGAATAATAAAATGAATAAAACAAATACAAGAGCCAAACCTTTGGAGGAAGTATGTTCCTCTATATAATCCGAAATGCAGTAATAAGTAACAAGCCGAAAGTTCAGCAGAAATAATTTGACTGTCTGTCATTTTCTTCCCACTTGCTGACATGATGGCTTGCCTGTAGCATGTGTTTGTGCCGTCTGCACTGTGAGAGGCAGCATTTGTAGTCTGAAAAAGCCTGTAAAAGCCCTGGCATGTAAGCATGACCTTTACACAACTTGTTATAAAACCCCATGTGCAGAGGCAGATGGGTGCAGAGTGCTGTAAAGTAACCAAAGACTGGTGTTTTTCTTTTATGTTCTGCTACATTAGAGGCCGTCTGCATAATGAATCTGGCCAGTGTTATGTAATGCAGCAAGAATGGTATGTAGGCCTTTGTGGTATGGACTAAATCAGCTTGTTATCCCCTACATCCTAAGGGCCTGTATATGGGTCTACAGTTACCCAACCATTATGTTACAGCTAGAATACAGGTACATTTGCAATTTAAATACTTAGAAATTACAAATTAGTTTAATAATAGTAAAGAAATAAAACAGATACTGACTACAATTACTACTACTATCACTAAAAATAATCACATTTCTCTTGCTCTTTTAATGCAAAAGATGTGGATAAAACAGCATACAATAGAAAGAATGCATAAAATTAAAAATACTACATGTTCTGCTTGATAAAAGTAAAAAAGGAAAAGGGAAAAACAAGAAAATAATCAAATCTGAGTCTATATTAAGCCTGAACTTTAAGTTCCAATGTCCAGGCTACCATTAATCTAGAAAGCATTAAAATTATAACCAGTACTAATATTCATAACTGAATGATAAGCCTATGCTTCAAAGTAATATTTTCATGCTTTGTACTTATTCATATTTACATGCTCATTTTTAAAAATAATTTCTAATAAAAGATGCCGTAATTTTCAGATGGTCCCTGGAATGTTCCTGCCAACCGAAGCTGTTTGGGTTTATGGCTCAGGCTCTTGCTCTCCACATCATATACTGTTGCCAACCTGCCTCCTCCCATGTGCCCCTGCCTCTTGTGCACTTTACCTTAAATGTCCTTGGAGGGTTTTTCCAGCCAAATCAAAGCTTGTCTTTCTTTATCCAGTAAGCACACTTATCAACTACAGTTCACATTTATGTTTAGAACAAAGGCATTTTCCAAGCTTAAGGAGCTCCAAGAGCCTAACATTCCATGCCTTCTACCATTCAGCAAGATCAGTTTCATTCCCCTGGCCCTGGGACATCATGAACCTTAAGTTAAAAAGTTAATCACACTGTTAATTTTTATTTGGCATATAAGAAATGGTGCTCAATTGTACTGTAAAGTGTGTACAATTACAGTAATTAACTGGTAGCAATCTCTCCAGTACTGTACTGCTTATTTATAGCACTTATACTGTATTACAAGTGATATACAGTTTTTCTAAAGACAGTTAATTACAGTTTTTTTACAGTTCTTTCCTGCGTCGCTATATTTGTAATGTACAGCTCACATGTACTCTAATGTGTAAAGATATAGGCATATTTAGCAAGCTAGCTTCTCGTAGCAAGTCTACCAGAGGATCTTGTAATGAGAACTTGTGTCGACAGGCATGAGAATTTTTGGGCTAAATATCAGTGGAACTTATTGGGGTAGAAACATTTTTGTGAAGTTTCCTAATCGATTCAGCACCTCATGAAGACAGAGCTCAAAGCTGGGAGCAATGGACAACAAGTCTGTCATTAGACCACGGTAAGTTAGCAACTTAGCATGGCTAAAAAATAAAAACCCTTTGTGGGTTTGTGGGTGTGTTTCCAACCCGGTTGGTGTTTCTCATGTGTGAAGAACATGCATGCAGTAAAAGTAAATATTACCTCTTGCAAGGAACAAAATGTTCCGCATTACACTAACCAGCTTGCTTGGTCACACTTTATTTGGATGGTCCCCTATAGATGATCTAAAAATACTAGAATTATTAACAAACTTTCTAGTGATATTCATTTTTCATTCAACGTACATTACGGTACAGGTAAGGTTTAGAAGTAAGTGTAGGTTTTGTGTAAAAGTTAGGTTTTAGTACTAGATTTAACAGAATCTAGAATCAAACTCTACTTCAAATTCAGTTGAATTTAATACACATTTAGTGAAATGTTACTTATATCAATAAAACATCTACAGTGGAGTATCCAAATAAGGTTCTACCACTCGTTTTACTTGCTTGTCTTACGGATTTTACTCCAGACATTAAGAACATGGACTAGAGGAATTTGTGGTGGGTTTAGAGGGGGGATGCATGCTTGCTAGTGGTGGATTTTGTTACAATCCAGCATCAAAAGTTTAACAAGTTGTCAAGTAGTTTGCTCATGTATCCTAACAAGATTCCCAGGGTCTTTTGAAGAAAAACAGCCCCGAAACATCACACATTTTACGTCATACTCAACACTGGAGATTCTTATCTTAATAACTATCCTTCCTCACATTTAATGTTTGTGGCCAAAATGGTCTGGTTTTGTCTGAGCATAGAAACTGCTTTCAGTCAAAGTGAGCTAACATCTATGGGCTAACAGCATCAAACGTTTAACAAGTTGTCAAATAGTTTGTTGGCAAAACTGCATCTTGTTGCAGTTTTGGAGACTCCAAAATGTTACCATCTTCTCCACAATCCTCCTCACTGAGATGGGGGCAGGTTCACTACAGCTCTGGGTTGTTTTAAAAGTCTTAATTGTCCTAGTTGGGTAATAATCCACAAAGAAAGGAACAAACATCATTGTTCCTTTTCTGAGTATGAACTACTCTGTTTATGATCAATCTCATGATGGCAACCCCCCAATCTCATGAAGGTCAACACATTTAAACTTGTTTTTCGCCTCACGTGCAATATGCCTGATCCAGCTTTAGCAATACAAAACAAACATAATCATTTTTGATGTTATGACAACCGTTGATGACATTACCTGACAGCGCTCTGGTATGTTTATAGTCCGCTTCTAACACCGCTTTTCTCAAAGCAGATCTGATGAGGACACATTAGAAGGATTCTCACATAATAAAGTGCAACAAAACCAAACAGGAAACATATAAGTATTCAGGCTACATGCTAGTTTCATGAGCCAGTCATGATCTCTTAACAAGAATACACATCTGCAGACAATTAGTTGTCTTTTGGAGCCTATTTGTGACAAAATCCATCCCTAACAAGGGTGTGTCCCCTCTAAAAGCCCACCCCCATAATTACTCTAATCCAGTGGTTACCTATCCTGGTATAGTCTAGCTCCAACCATGATCTGCCACACCTGCTCCAGCAGAGGTCCATGATTGGCTGGATCAGATGCTTTAGTGTTAGATATGGAAAGAAGCAGCATGTTAGATACAGGGAGGGTTGGTGACCAGCTTTGCTAACTTATGTCACATTGGCAAACAGTTTGTTGGCATGAAGGTGGCATCTTGTTGCAGTTTTGGAGACCCTAAAATGTTGCCATCTTTTCCATAATCCACTGTGATGGGGGCAGGTTCACTACAGCTCTGGTTGTTTTAAACTGATTAATTATTGCCCTAACACTTTTTGAACGATCAGTTATTCTGTCTAATCTTTCACACTAAAAAGCCAAACTATGCTTTATTTACATTTTAGTGGCCCCTTTTCACTACAGGGCAAAATTTTACACCATCCTTATATATTTTTACAAAAAATGCCACATATACTGTTTTTTAAGGGCTCAATTAACAATATGACAGCACAAACACCATCATACAAGCTAACTATCAAAAACGAACTAAACCACATGGAATGGTGGGAAGCTCCACCTTGTTATTTCAATATTCAGAGATGTGCTGCTATAGACGGCAAAGCCTACCTGCTACTTTGCCAGTATGCTTTGCATATAACAGCTAATCACTGTAAAATCCAACATCTTAACCTCTTTGACAAGAAGCTTGACCTGTATCACCCAGAATGCTCCATTTCTGCAGCAATACAATATAGACATAAATAGGCTGCTTGAAACGTTTTCATACTCCTACATCATAGCAAATTGTGGTATATGAGTCACATTGGTACTGAAGAATAGAAATGAGAGATGTCAGCTTTGTTGATTCACATACATTATGTTCTGAGAAATGGACGTAGACCTGCTTGATCCTGTTTAAATCACTCTGCGCAGAAAAACAACAAAGAAAGACCTTCAATAATATCCAAGCTGTGGTTATGTAGAGTTTTAATATGCACCTGCAAGAGCTGATCTGAAACAATGACCATAACACCGTACGTTGCTGACAGTTCAGTGTCAGCACAGTTCTCTGCTCTGCATTCAACAGAATACCAAAATAGGTTCTAAACAGCCTGATTTTCTTTCCTTTTTAAAAAATGATTAAGCCTTAAATAAATATGATTCACTGCACTGTTGCTACTGAAAGATTATAAGGACAGATTGAAGATCACACTCTAATATAGCACATGACTCTTCTCATTTAAGGTGATGGACCATTTGAGACACAAACTAATACAGTCAGCTATACAATTACTGGCAGCCTCGGTAAAGACACAGTGGTTAATTAGCACAATATCACACTAAAAAATCTGAGATACATCTGAGATAAACTTTTAATAATGGTGAATTCTAAGAAGTCTAAGAAAACAAAAGCCCTTATTAAAAATATTGTTTTTGAAAAATAATCAAACCACGTCTATCATAATTATTGGCATTTAGTACTTTGTGCAGCCTCCATTTGCCAAAATAACAGCAATGAGTCTTCTCCTATAATGTTTGATGGGATTGGAGAACACACAGCAAGGAACCTGAGAGCACTTCTCAATATAATAACCACTTTCTCTAGAACTTCCAAGGTCCTGGGTCCTTTCTTATGGGTTCTCCTCTTCAACTCACCTCACAGCTTTTTAAATGGTGTTTGGCTCAGGGGAGGGGAATGACCATGTGTGGCAACCAGGTGTCCTTATAAAATTACATTTTACAGCATTTGGCAGACAATCTTATACAGAGCGGCTGACAGTTTGATCAATTTTACACACAAAGGCAAAGGTAGTTTTAGGAGTCTTGCCCAAGGACTCTTATTGGTATTGTGTAGGGTGATTGCCTAGGCAGGAGATTCAACCCCAGTCTACAACATTGATGGCAGAGGTCTTACCCACTACATCATACCGTGCTGTAAAATATTACAGCATTTCTTGGAGTCATGCATTCCAACAAGTTTTCCAGGGTCTTCTGAAGAAAAATAGCTCCAAAACATCATATATCTTACACCATAATTAACACCGAAGATTCTTATTTTTATAATCATCCTTCTTGACCTTTAGTATTTGTTGCTATGCAACAAATGTGCATATGCTTATGGCTAGATAAAAGAAAAGGCTTTTTTTCTTGCATGCCAAGAAACCAAGTAGTTTGTTGGCATGAAGGTGGCATCACATTGCAGTTTTGGAGACCCCAAAATGTTACAATTTTTTCCATGATCCTCCTCACTGTGATTGGGGCAGGTTCACTACAGCTCTGGTTGTTTTAAACATCTTAATTATTGCCGTAACAGTGGGCATTTTCAAGCATGCAACTAATTTTCCTAGCCATCGCCTTTTGCATGAAGATCTATACACTTCAGTTCATTTTCATTTTAGGGATCTATAATTGATTGTATCCCTTGCTTGATAGGTGGATGTTTTGGGCCTAGTCAGAAGGAGCCCCAAAAGTGGGGTTTCAGCAGGTTATGGGCAAAATCCCTACACAGTGTTGTTCTTCTCTATTGGAGGCTGGGTAATGAGGTCCATGATTGGCCAGATCAGATACTTTATTGTTAGGTATGGAAAGAAGCAGCATGTCAGATACAGGGAGGGTTGGTGACCACTGCTGTAGTCTGTACTCTTTTAAAGTGCTTAATTGGAATTTTCCAACTCTCCAGCTATGCTAACTTAACTTATCCACGGGCCAACAGCTGGCTTGTTTTCTGTTGGACACTGTTGATGAATGCGCCATCACCCTCTACTTTAAGCTCACCACTTTTCTAATATCAGGCATTCTGGATGTTAATTTTATTCTAACTTCATTCTCAGTGTTTCACAGCTTTCTCAGCCATTTGTGCACTTTTGTGTTTTTTTTATAAACTATTACACAAAACTAACTTCATGTGGTAACAAGCAGTTTAACTTTATTTGTTAATTCAACACAAATCAATATTTGGATTGAAACAAAACAGTGTGAATTTCTACATCAAATGAAGGAAAATGATATTTTCATCAATTCATATCACACAAACATTTCAGCATCTGTACTGTTGCACTATTTATAGTATTAGCATCATGGTATATGCACCTGCAACACTATTGGTTTTATATTACTGAAAACAGTGATTTCAAACTTTTGAACAGTAGTGTGTATTCAAAATGGTATCAAATGATAAAAAAAGATTATAAATGATCATCTAAATAATTTGTTTAGATTGTTACTTATTATTATTTCCCAAACAACAAGCATTTCTGAGTGAGCAGCATTAATTCCACCAGCAGCTTTAAGGCAACACAGAACTACAGGAACAGGAAAGACTCCACTGCACTGGTCACTTAACACATCCTCTGGCAATCTCCAGTAAGTAAAACTTACCATCAGAATGAACTGTGACTGATGGAGAAAACAAAAGAGGTTATACCTTCTATATCCTAATGACTGCTATAAAATATCCTAATATTTTAGTGAATGCTATTATTATAGCAGTTATGTAGTGGTTGGTATAGCATATTGCCCTCCACTTGGCAAACTGGGGGTCAATTCTTTGCTTGGGCCACCACACTATGCTACACTAATAAGAATCCTTGGGCTAGACTCCAAATGCTACACTCGCCTACCTTTCTAACATGAATAAAACTGTCACTTACAAGAACATCTACTAGATAACATACAGTTGTATGCAAAAGTTTTAACACCCCTGGTCAAATTGCATGTTTTTTGTGGAAGGGAAAATAAGTGAACACATCCTCTACTGGGAACACAGACCACATTTTAAGTTAAATTCAATAAGCAGTAATTCTGCATTAAAATATACCCACTCTGCAGAAGACGTGTTAACATATTTTCACTTTTGCACACACCGATGAATGTAAATGTGAAACAAAATAAAAGAAATCAACACTTCTGCTGCTGATAGTGAATTGGGAACTCGTACTTATACTGTATTTGTGAGTATATATGAGTAACTAATAGTGTGACAGATGATCAGAAATTTCTGCCTGGACATGAGTCACTTCAGTTTTGTCCATGAGCAGCCACTGTCTTTCGCAATTCGGGTCTAGTTTTGCAAGTGTGGTGCACCAAAGGAAACAAAAAGAGAAGGACTTTTAGTTGAAAATGGCTTCTCAGCTTATTACTCAGTGTTAAACAGGGTGTAGGACATTTTGGTATCTTTCGGTTTCCAATTTGCTCTTAGATTTCATTTTCAACTTTGCTTGACAATAAACCATGTACGAAGAACAGGTTCAACCACTCCCTGTAAAAATCCCCTGAGTATCTGCCATTCATTTCACAGTATAGCAAATAACTACACCTAAATATACAGTAAAACACCTAAAATATACAGTAAAAACAAAACAACTGCTTGAAAACAGCGATGTACAGTTGCTGTTTGGACCCCCTCAGTCAAGTTAACACATCCACTACAGAGAACACGCTTATACATAAGTATAATATATAAATAATTTTTCTGCACATTTTAATGCATAATTTCTATTTTTTTTGCTCAGTTTAATATATTGGAGAAAAATGGTATGTAACATATTGAAAACATTACGTGCCATAATGTTTTTATTCTGTTTTATTTTTTTCCCAAATATGTTAAATTCAGCAAAAAAAGCAGTAATTGTGCATTTAAATGTGAGAGGTGTGCTCTCTGTAGAAGATGTGTTCACTTAGAAAATCTACAAAATGTAACTTGACCAGGGGTTTCTAGGACTGCAAACTGTGTTTGTTCTCGTTTTGTTCACATGATAAAATGAAAACTCCTGATAACAAAACAAAACAAAAAAAAAGATTTACGCTAACTGTCAAGAATGGTGAAGGAGCGTCCAGTTCTGAAATAGTTCTCGATCTCCTCCAGCGTTCGTCCCTTCGTTTCGGGCACGCACTTGGCTGTGAATATGATGTTCACCACGCAGATTACACAGAAGAACAGGAACGGTGCGAACATCCCATAAGCGTCCTGTGAGAAAGAGGGTTAAAAGGGTTAGAATGGGAAGTTGAAAGTTGTCACACTGTGGGAAAACCAGGCTGTGGTGTATTATGTAACCTAGTCCAAACCACCCAAACTGCTGCAGTGTGACTTGCAGAGAATGCATTTACAATAGTCAGTAGTTGCAGAAGACAAGCAAATCTGAGAAATTTCCACTATTGCATCAGACCCTGATTCAGTTGACTAAGAAAAGGTCATTTGACCTTCTTATAATCTTATAATGACATTAGGCCTATAATGATTACGCCATTCAAATACATTATTGATTAACGTAAAAGTATTGATTAAAATGGATCTAAATATAACATTTGTTCTAGTGAAAACATGTTAAATGTAGATAACATATCTACATTATGAGATTGTTAAAAAGATGCAAGATTATTGTTTTAATCCATTTTTCTTGATAAATTATTCTTACTCTATTGGCAGATATTTTCAGGAACTATGACTGATAATTTGCTTGTTTCAAGAAATAAGAACAAGCAAATTATTTGCCAATAGAGTAAGTCAGTTTTTCTAGATAAAATAACTTGAGTAAAATGTCTAGAAATAAGTCAAATAATCTTATAATATGCTTTACTTACTTATTTTTGTACATTATATTTTATGGTTGCTTTCGTATATTTTATTGTATATCTTCACTTCTTTTGTAATAACATACGGCAATACTTTTGCTGTTGTTTTACTCTTTACTGTACTTTCTATCTATCTATCTATCTATCTATCTATCTATCTATCTATCTATCTATCTATCTATCTATCTATCTATCTATCTATCTATCCTTAAATGAATCGTATAAGATATATTCAGTAGATTTTAGATGATTTCACTTGTCAAGATTTTTTTGGGCCACCACACTATGCTACACTAATAACAATCTTTGGGCTAGACCCCTAATGCTATGCTCATTTTTATCCATGAAAGGATTCTGTGAAATGTTCATGCAGGTTTTTTTCGCTATCCACTTGACGAATAACAAAGCCTGCATGAAAAGTCTGACCTTTTTTTTAAACTCTGATTACTCAGCAAAATTATCTATAGATTACATGCTTACTCATATAGTGAAAGACCCTAAATGAGGTATCAAAGCAAGCTGCACTGTAACTCAGTTCAGAAATGACGCTTCCCAGAACCTTAAAGTGACACCCAGCCATAATGAAATGATGAGGGGAGCTTACCGCTGCATGCATGAAGAGTTGCGTCAGTATGAAAGCAGTGACCCAGCTGACCACCACACACAGACCGGACGCTATGCCACGCGCCCCCAATGGCAGGATCTCTGACATTAGCAGCCACGTGATTGGACCCCAACCCATTGCATAACCTGCTCAAAAGAAACGAAGGAGGAACAATGATCTAGAAATAATAATGAAGTAACACTGCTGCACTACATTGACATAACCATGCCATAAGGAGCTCATGGCAGATGTCATCTGCTGTCATGCTGATTTCTGTTCAGTAATATAACAATGTCTTGTTACCATTCCCTGTAACTCTCATGACGAATGCCATAATGTTTGATGTCATGACAGCTTATGTCACATGCTAACAGTAGCCAGCCATCATGAAATCAAACATTATAACAAATATCATGACACTTATCAGGGTAACATGACACCAGTGGTGGAAGTTAATGCAACTTGTTACTGTACTTAATTCCTGTATCTGTGCTTTACTGAACTATTTCCATTTTGGGTGACTTATTAATTTCACTCCACTACATTTCAAAGTCAAATTTCTTGCTTCATACTCCACTGCATTATCAAAATCTTTTTTCTTTTTGGCTTTTGTGCACATAAAAATATAACGTCAAAACAAACGAACCGCAAAGCACACCAGTCAGGGTACAGCGTGTACTTTTTAACTAGTTTTGACCTGTTTGACTTAACTACAATATGTTGGAGCGCCCTTATTGTCATGTATCATCCAGTCTGGGTGACTTGGTCTCGCCCTTGCTCTGCTCACTCTCTTCTCCCACACACCTCCAGCTCCTTTTGAGCTGCTACTTATACCCCATTGTTTGCGAAGGCTCTATGTTGCTACCTTGTTTTTTTGCAACCTTGTTTTCTGAGCCTGTTTCTGTTTTCACTGGTTTTGGCCCTTGCTTGAGGCAGTCATGGGCTGGAGGTTAGTGAAC
The DNA here is from genome assembly GCF_015220715.1 of Pygocentrus nattereri. Classification (NCBI taxonomy): domain Eukaryota; kingdom Metazoa; phylum Chordata; class Actinopteri; order Characiformes; family Serrasalmidae; genus Pygocentrus; species Pygocentrus nattereri. Next base: position 10,473,309 of record NC_051238.1, on the reverse strand, counting down.
TGGGCCTCTGACCGGAAGGTCGCTGGTTCAATCCCCAGAGTTGGCAGTATGTGATTGAGGTGTCCTTAAGCAAGACACCTAACCTTACAACTGCTCCCCAGCCGCTGTGGATAGGGCTGCCCACTGCCCCGGGCAAGTGTGCTCACTGCCCCCTAGTGTGTGTGTGTGTGTGCTCACTTCACGGATGGGTTACATGTGGAGGTGAAATGTCCCTGTTGTGGGACTAATAAGGGTCACTTAATCTTTACTCTCTGATTTTGAGTATGGATCTACATCTTTTCCTGCCTGTCTGTATGTTGCCCCCTGCCTGCTACGACCTTTAGTATCTGAACGTCCCTAATGAAATCACTTTGCACTTGTAACCTGCTTCAGCCCCTTCATTACAGATATTCTAAATTCTTTATGTACCAAATGTAGTGAATACACTTTTTTAAAAACTTTAACAATGTTTACGTACTACATCAAACTCTTGCATTCCGAAAAAGCAAGGTCCAATGTTTTCTATGATGAAAGTCCTTTATGTTCAGCAAATCGACAGCACTTGCATCACAACATGCAGAAGCGTGTTCTCTGTAGAGGAGTACTTACTTGTGAACTTACATATTTTAACTTAGAAACACATGAAAAATCAGCTTGAGCTTGCAATCGAATCAGAGCCGGGATGCTATGCATGATATTCAAGTACATCAAACGAACATCATGATTCATTTCACAGCCTCAGCAGTATGATTAACAATAACTGCGAGGCACTCTGCAGGCTTATGTAGACTTATGCTGCATTAAAACAAAAAGCATGTAGGCACGGTCGCAGAATCTGAAACATAAAAGTTCATTGTGTCTGCTTACATCAGACTGAAACTGTGTGACAATGTGGAAGTTGATGGGTTTCAAGATGGTTCAGCACACATTTAAAAACCAGTGCAGAAAGTGAATGTAGATGACAGTACAACCGCAGGACCTCAGAGAGGTCACATATTCCCATTCACACACGTTTAACAAAACTGCTGTGAAAATGTTACAGAAAGTTAGATGCTGCACCTAACCTGGGTCTAATTTTATGTAGGTTCAAAAAATCAACAGAAAGCTGACATAATGAGCACCCTAGTAAAGGGGCAGCCTGAGAAAGGCCACTGCACACCAGCCATGCAGTGCAGTGCAGGGCTGCATAGCACAGCGCTGCTACATAATGTGTTGAACGCTGATATTCATTCATTTTTACACTCTACTCGTTTACATTTAGTGAAATAATTATGTATAAAGCCTGGTTTCAGTTTGCTACCTTTTCACAATCTGAAAGATTGAGCTGAAAGATATGAGCTGAAAAAACTCTGTTTATGTAGATGCAGAATGTCGGCCCTCGTGTGAACACAGTCATTAAAAACACTAGTTTAAAATGTCTGACTGCTGACCGATGCAGCGTGAAGTGTCCAGTGCTGACCTTGCATCTCTGTGTCTTTAAATTGTTTTTATGGTGGTCCTCTTTAACCCTTAGGCTTGTCTATCTAGCATTATTGCCATATTTGCCATTCAATTTAACTGAAATTACACAATTGCATGATTAATTACATGAATGTTTACATAATGTAATACATTTACATATTATTTACATTTTGTATAAACAGCTTCAAGCCTTCTGACTTTCATTTTTTTCGGTGTCCACAAATTTGTAGCAAAAATATCAATGATGTTTTTCTGTCTATAAACCAAAAGGACACAAAAATAACTTTTCAAAGAATTGAAAAAATTCAAAGAATTTACATATATCCGCCTATTTGGCCTACGGTCGGTTCAGCTTCGCCCATTCACACCTAAGTTATAAGGAGTGCTTTTTGAATCAGCAATAATAACAGCCAATCAGAATAGTCTATTTACATATATTGTTTTACGTTAACAAAAAACAGCCTGTTTAACTGTAAGGGAATAATAATGGTCATGCAATAAGTGAATGGACAAATAGACACATTTGAACAGAGCACTCACCAAATATAATGACCATAGTGCTGATGAGGGGAATAAGTGTAATGGAGTTTGTGAGAGGACCCATCACTGCTCCATGCCCCTCTAACAGCTGCCCACTTGCCTCGACAGTAACATTGCTGACATCACATGATGCTTTGAGGGTGTACATGGTCATTGAAAGCATGGCCAAATACATCAGAAATCCTGCAAAGATAAATGTACAGATTCTGTCATTTGAAGGGTCAACAAACAAATTCTGTTTATGGTTAACCGTCTACGCCAGGTTTTAAATGATCTTCTAAATAGGTATAAAAAACAGAACTCCATTACTACTGCTGTTGTGAGTAAGCGGTGAAATAGTAAGGGAACAGAATATAGTGCACCATCACAGAAAATGTCGAGCTAGTCCACATTACTCATGCTCATGTAAGGGGGGCAGTCAAATATAGAGCAATATCTGCTGCACAGCACAAACCTGATGTGAAGAGTAGAGTTTTTCTGCCAGCTCTATCCATTAAACTGGCTGCAATCATAACAGACAACAGCCTTACAGCTCCTACTATTGCTGCATCATACTTGGGATCCTACATGCAAAGGAAAAAAAATTATGGTAGAGCGTAATAAATATTCTATGGGCATAATAACAACTTAAGGGGATAGTCCAGCATTCTGAACCTAATCTCTATTATTTTCAGCATATGGTTGATCATCATGGACAAAAATTCCAGTGTGTTTCTGTGCACAACGAAAAGAGCAGAAAACTTTGAAGAATACTTAAAATAGAAACCAATGGACAGAATATCGTCCATAAATGTTCATGCAAAACATGTATTTTTGTAGAACGTAAAGAATTTGTTGGTGGTCAAACTGTGTATCTGTACATGGGACTAGTTTTTCAGAGGAAATATCTGTGGTAATTCATCTCCAGCATAGTCCTCTGGGTGGAGTTTTCACAGGCTCTGCCTGATCACTTTGGTGACCAGAAAGTGTGATAGTAGCATTCAGACACTTCATAAAAGCACTTATGGTTTAACATTTCTGAGTGTACCATAGGGCTGGATGACACTGGCACAAAATGCATGTTCTATAAAGTCATTAAATATTGCAATGGTAATATGATTAATAATAATAATAATAATAAAAACAAATAATAAATTATGATTACGATAATCTGACTGGATGTGTTTTGTTTTCCTGTGTAATTAAACAAAAAGTGCAAAATTACAAAAGTACCATTCACTATTGTTTAATATTGTACAAAGATCAAAATAAAAATAATGATTAGCTACTTAACATCACAAATGTACTCATATTTTTGACAGTCTACAAGGCTGTAAGGAAAAGTCATCTTTTTTCTTTTCTTTGATTCCTTAAAATGCTTTTTCATAGTGATGCGTTCACATTTTACAGACATCTCTAAGAGTGAGAACAGCCATACGTTTAAAGCTTTTTTACAGGCTAGTAGTTCAGGATCATGTTCTTCAGCTGTGCACATGTGTGTGCTTTGTAAGCAGCTGTATAGCAGAGTGGTTAAGTCAATCACTGTAGATGTGAGCAAACTCTGTTTAGGAGAGCACACTGCTAAACATACTGCTCATGACTCTTAATGCTGCATTCCTACTCATCACTCTGGTGCTTCACTCATGTAATGTAATTTGGGCCTTTCTGTCATCACATTGCAATGTGACTGTGCATACATAGAAATGCCAAAACATGATAAATGTCCTGTCCTGATGTAACAGTTGTTGTTTCAAATTTGCATTATATTGTCTCATACTTCAAACATTTATTCACAGAATTTCTTGACTTTTTCTAAGTACAAAGAAAGGCACTGCAGTTTTTATCTTTAGTAATCAACAGTACAACACAGGAGCAGCAGACAGGGATCCAGCTAATGCTGGAGTACTGCTCCTTCAGTAAGCTTCAGGGAGCAAATTCATATCATTGCACAGAAACATATTTAAAGTTAGGGCAGGTGTTTGTACATTACATTTTTTCGTGTCACTTCTTATGAATAATGTTTCGTATGACTCACCAGTGAAATGTTTGTTTTGTGGAAGATAGGCTCCAAATAAACTAAAATGGGTGTTATCCCTGTCATCTGTTGCAGGAACCTCATAAACACAGAGATCATGATTGGCTTGTAGTAGAAAGGACTCCTGAGATCAGACCATTGTAATCCAACCTGTTGGAAAGAGTTTTAGTTTAAATTCATGCAAAAGGCTAACTCTCCTGATGTTCTATATCTGCATATAGCAGTGTTTGTTTTTGGACTTGTTCAATTTTAAAAGGTGTGTTCTGTGTCTCCACACAATGAGACACACTTACTTATGCAATTTCCATTGAAGCTGCTTATGTTTACCTGTGAGTTGACGCTGCGTTCAATTTGATTGAGCTCAGTCATGTAGTCTGAATCAGGCCCCCGGAGCCATTTAAGGGCCCTGCAGGCCTCGTCACGTTTGCCTTGGCTGATGAGGTAACGTGGGGAGTTTGGCATGAAGCAGAGGAGGATTAACATAAGCAGAACAGGCACTTCCCCAGCTACCGCCAGCCACCGCCAATCCAAAACCAAGCCTGTGGAGCAAGTGTGGAAATACTGCAGTGCTGTAGTTTGTTCAAGGAAGAGTTCCCCAAAAGCAAGGAAGTTTCTCAAAGACATTGTAGTACAAAGCTTATCTTAAAAATAATGCAAGAATATTTATGGTCTTAAAATGGGATTGTCTGATTGTCAGAATACAGTCATGTTACCCATCACATCATTATATAGATACTAGTGCTGTTAAAGTTAAAGTAATTAATCATGATTGGCTTATTTTATTCACACCTATTTGCTCAAATCTGATCCTAAAAATAGATTTCTTTCTATTTTAAATGAGGGCATTTTGTTACAGTTACATTTGTGGACAAAATTACCTTCGCCAGAATCTACTGTAGCATTTCTGTAGGTTTGCTCAAGGGAGTTTCCCAAAAGTGTTGCAGTACAAAGATTATCTTAAAAGGCAGGCAGATCTTTTACCACACAGATAATTGTGGTTCTAAAATCCGATTGTCTGATTACGTAAAATATTCAATATGCAGACGTACGCCACCACACATTATTGTGCAGATACTCAGGCTGTAAAATGATTAAAATTGTTCATTGTGATTAATTGCATTATTTTGCATAGTCACAATTAATCACACTTATTTTCACAAATCTAGTTTCCCCAGCATGACTTTATAACATTAAATAACATTTTAATAACATTAGCTTCATCATGTGAATGCAGGGTTCATATGAACTGAACATAAAAATCACATGAACAGGGGGTGAATTTGAAAATAAGATGTGTTCATCACACACGTCCAGTGAGAGAAATAATGGCTGCATGTTCCAATAAGTGTATATATCATTTATATCACGCAAACAATGACTGGTTCCAACTCCTCCTCGATTGTTTCCTCTCGCTCTTGTTCATACAGCTTGTGGATTTTTATTGCAGGGGAGTGAAACGTTCCATTTTGCAGCTGTTTGTTAGTTTTGGTGTTTTTTTTAATCTGTAGTTCTCCTATAAATACTGTGCAGCATAGTCTGCTGAATTACTGATATTGCCTACATTAGCTATGTGTTTTGCTTGTAAAGGATACTTTTGAATTGAAAATGATTTACTTTAGTGATAAGCACATTAACATTAAACATTAAAGCTGTAAAAAAAACCTTTTTATTATTCAATGAAACGTGCAATTTAAAAGCTGTATTTGAATAAGAGGGGTGTAATCATGGGTTTGATCACAGAAATACACAGCGCTAGAGCAGCAGGGCTTTACCCTGTACTACTATGGCTGGTTTGAAGGGTCAAACTGGGCAAATTGGCATAAAAGCATAAAAAAATGTTACATTAATCATTTACAATGTTAATGCGTTATTCACACATTAATGCAGTAAATTTGACACCACTAACAGTAATAGTTCATTGGTAACCATAGACCACTGTTAACAAACTGCATTGGTTTGCAGAAGAATTATTTGTTGATAATTGTAAATCAAATCATTTATTGAACATTGATTGTGCCTAACAACACCCCTTAACCACAGCAGAATCGCTGTAACCCACAACATCCTGTAGCTTACTGCATTATTTGGACACTTTGGTAAATCTTAGCGGTAAAGTGCCTTTGTGAAACAGATTTTCATGCATCAATAAATTCACTCTATGCCTCAGTAAAATCACAGAATGTCGATCGTGTAGCTTTTTGTTAGCACCCTTTACTTTCCACCAAATCCATGAACTCCCAAGTTTCCGGTGACACTTCACATGGTGTAAAAGAAGTTTTAGCACTCAGCAGAAGACAAAAAAGTGTACATCTTACCAAGAGCATAGAGTGCCAGACTTCCAAAGACAGCTGTGATCTGAGGGCAAGATCCCAGAGCACCTCTCACACCAGGATGTGAAATTTCAGATACGTAGACCTGCAGCATTCAAACACACCTGATGAAAGTCACTGCTAATAAAAGCCTTTCTAAATAAAGGTTTCACTCAAAGAACAGGTATCCTTCAGTCTTCATAGGTCTCCATCACTATGTGGATGGTTCTATAAGAAACTATCCTTTTAAAAGGCTCTATGTATCAGTGCTTTCAGCTTTGAAAGTGTACGTGCTTTAAAAACAACCAAATCAGAAAAGCAGTGAATGTTACTGTTACTCAGTATTTAGTATTTTGGTTGACTACAACATAATATATTAAAAACCCTTTAACCCCTAAGAGCCTGTATATGTATATATTATAACTACATAACTCTCATGGTGTATTGTAGTTATTGAGTAATTTATAGAAAGTACTGACTACTAAATCTTTGCAGTCAGTTAGAATTGCAGTCAGTTAGTTGGTAACTGCTTAAAAGGAGGGTTTAGATTGTGTCCACTGATCCCATATAGAGTACTTTTAGGCCTTCAAGTGATATAAAGCTATCATCTGGACAGTAAGTGTCTATTTCAGCAAAAGCACTTATAAAGGAATGAATATAAATATGTATCTGGTTTATCTAATTAAATTTTCATTAAATCAGGTGTGTTGCTGATATGATTTTACAAATTCATGCAGTGACAATCCATAGAGTGCAGCAGGCAGTCAGGAACCAAACCTGTGTTTTTCTAAATGTATTCTTCTAACCAAGACATTAGTACTTTTTTAAAATCAAAAATATGAAATCATGTTATATTTTACTGCATTTTTGTTTATTTTTATATATTTTATTTTTATATAGTGTTTTACAAGGAAAAAAACACACTTACTGCTAAGATTTTTAAGCTTTTAAACAATTTTCTTGGCCGTCTAAGACCTTTGCACAGTAGTGCAAACCAGCAACTTAACTACACAAGTGAGCATTCAATGTATTTGGTTCAAATGTGTGCATAATTTGTGCATGAAGAAAATATATTACCTTTAATATATTACATTTATTGCCAAAATTGAGTGAAATGAAAAAGAAAAAAATTGTGTTGACAAGATGTGATTTATATCAAATTAGATACACATTTCAATCTATGATAATTCAGTGTACTCTTCTATCACGGATCCTAGAATTCCTTGATCTCTGTAACAGAACAGTAAAGCAGCTTGTTTACTCCCCCCGTCTGTGTCAGAATTTGAGTGCTTCTCTCAGTGTTTAACTAGGTGAAAAGAGGGAAATGTGAGATGACCTACAGGAATGGAGCTGGCGGTAATTCCACCAGCAAAGCCGGTGAGAAATCTGCCCAGGAGGAGCATCCAAATGTTCTGCGCTGCACCCATCAGAAGGTAGCCTACAGTGGATGGCACTGCAGATAACATGATGCTCAGCTTTCGTCCAGTTCTGTCGTTCATCAACATTGCGCTCAGACCCCCTGCTGCAGCTCCGAGTGTGAAAATAGACTGGTGAAGACAGAGGGGAAAAAAAGTGGCACAGAGAAGAGGAACATCACTGACTGCACACATGTTATATTTCCTTCCTTGCAGGTTAAAGCTCTTAACCCAAAAAACTGTTCTTACACCAAACCAGGAAATCTGATGGGTGTCCATGTGCAGACGTGGATTATCACTACTTTGAAGCTTGGGGATCACCGGTGAGGGATACACCAGAGAAAATCCGAAGTTAAAGTTGCCCAAAACTGCTGAAAGCACTGCGAGGTAGAGCCAGCCATTTCTAGAAGAACACAGATTTACAGTCTTTCAGTTCCTCAAGAACAAACGTATATTCATGAAGGGGAAGTCCACCAATTTTCCAAAATTTGGCATAATTAAATGGTTATGATGTAAACAGTCATTCACTAAGGTTCGGTGAGAAATGAATTACCAAGTAAAATGTGTTTACAGTGGTGGTGAAGTTCAATGCCTCTAAAAGCTCCCTGGTCACAAATATGCTGCCTGACGCTTGAGACATTGATTCATGATCTTAACATTAGCAACATTCACTGGTCATTTTGGAAAGTGAATAAAAAAGCTACTGTACAGTACTGTGTGAAAGTTTTAGGCATCTAAGCAAATTTGTTAACAATTCACCTCAGCAGTAAGTTTATCACAATATACATTAGATTAAAGTCATATTCATAATTCAAATAAACAGAAAAACAATAAAAAGTAACAAGAATTTCTTGGGTCCATATTTTTCATATGAAGCACTTTTTAACCTCATATAAGACTGGGCTTCCTAACCCTAACCCTATTTATATAAATATTCTATACATTTTGTTTATTCAAATATTAACACTTTTCTCAGCAAATAAACACAAACTACACAAATAAATAGATTTTGAAAATGTGTCTTGGGTGCCTAAGACTTTCGCACAGTATGTATATATGTATAATATACACACAAATACCTGTGTATATATAAATATTTATATAGACAGTGCAACCCCTGGTTTCTATCACAATCACTGTAAAGAAATCTGAGTCTGAAACTTTCTCAAATAATTTCTCAAAATTATTTGACATCAAAGCATGACTTTGTTCACATCTCAAAGCATCAAAGCATGACAAGAATTAGTTTACATGTCAACAATTAAATAACATATATTTTTTTTAATTCTCCTTTAACTTAGCTCCCACAAAGGAACACAAGGTTGTAGCTATAAATAAGAGAAATACAAAGATAAATTAGCTAATGTGAAAAATCGCAAAATTTATCTACAAAAAAGTCAAGAATAAACCACTTATTTAAAAAAAGAGTCACCTTGTTTGTTTTGGCTGATTGATAAGCAGTGGAGTTGTTTCGCTCTGTTCTGTCACCATCGCTTCTCACTCACTGACTGACAGCTTCAGAAAAACAGGTCCTTTATTGGCTATCTTGGGTTTTTTCACCCAGGAGGCTGGAGAAGACACAAAGAATTGAGGAAGCTAGTAAATGCCAAACCTTTCTGGGAACTCAGTGGTGCTCTCGCCTAACGTAGGCCTGCATTGTAGTGTCATGTCAAGTTATGCAATCCATGTAATGCAATAGTCACAATAGTCCTGAAGGTGCCTGTACTCCAAACGTACTTTCAATATAATACATTTAATCCATAGTTAGGAGTGGTTGGATTAAAAAATGCACTACAGGTAGATAAATAAAGCATGTGCAGTGTGTAGAATGCAGACATGAGGCAGGTGCAGGGCATAAGACTGAGCAAGTGGGATCTCATTTCAGTTCTCTTTAAACATGCCCTCACTAACTTTGACTCACCTCTTGGAAGTGTTTTCCACCAGTGTAACACAAAACCTTTTTTGGATTTTCACTGTTCAGTAAGATTGCGATCAGAAAGTAAAAAGACTAGCGTTAATGGAATGAGAAATTTATATATAACTATTCTGAAATAACAGGTAACTAACTACTGAGAAAGCCATAGACTAAAGGCTAAGTAAAACACTACATATTCTCTAACTAAAACTCTGTATGGGCTATAGGGCTGGGAATCCATCCCATAAGCAGTGCCAGATCTATCTAAGATGAGGTAAGATAATCCTTTATTAGTCCCACAGCCGGGAAATTCCCAGTGTTACAGTAGCAAAGGGGTAGAAAGACATTCAAAAAAGAAGTATCAGGAAGAGAATTAGCAATCAAGGTACTGTTTTTGCAGCTTGTTATTTATTACTGTATAGACAATATATACAATACTAACTGTACATGGAGTATTGATTGGAACACTGTACATGGAGTATTGATTATATTGCACATGGAGACGAATGTGTCAGAATTTGAGTGCTTTCACAAAGGTTGAAGCGGCCTGTCACTGAGTGTCATGTCTGGGGTGGGAGTTGTTCTCTAGCATGTTGGCTAGCTTAGCTAACATCCGCCTATCTCCCACCACCTGCACTGGGTCTAGATAGATAGGTAGAGTATAATATAAATTATAATATATTGTGCAGTACAAATTAAGAAAGTAAAATAATATAACTATAATACAAGTGTAAATGAGCCATGTGACAATGCACTATAAACGATAACATACATTAACAGTTGTGCAATATGTATGGGTGCATAAACAAGTAGCAGTGCAATATGCAATGTGTATAGATGTATAAACGAAGTGACAGTGCAATATGCAGTATATATGGACGTATAAACAAAGTGGCCGTGCATAGTAATAAGAGTAGAGACTAGGGGGACTCCCCAGGACAGAGCTGGCCCTCTTAATGAGTTTGTCTAGTCTCTTCCTGTCTGCAGTTGAGATGCTTCTACCTTAGAACTCCATAAAAAATGGCTGATGCCACCACAGTGTCAAAAAAAAGTCCCTCAGGAGTGACCCCCGCACTCCAAACGACCTCAGTCTCCTAAGCAGGTAGAGTCTGCTTTGGCCTTTCCTGTGAAGTGCATTAATGTTATGACCGGTCCAGTCTATTCTTGAGGTGAAAACCCAGATAATGTCCATTCCCTGGATGTTCACTGGTGGAGGGAGGTGACTGTGCCTGCAGAAACCCACCACCATCTCTTTAGTCTTCCCTGCGTTCATCAGGAGGCAGTTCCGCAGACATGAGTCCACAAAGTTCTGGGTCAGTTCTCTGTACTCTTGAAGAAGAACTTCTGTAGATGACAGTTTTGTGAGCTGTACATGAAATCTGCAGTGTACAGCGTGAAAAGGAACAGTGCCAGGACTGTTCCCTGCAGGGCCCTGTCAGACACAAAGTCCCATGCCCTCACATACTGTGGTCAGTCGAAGAGGTAGTCCAGGATCCAGTTTAACAGGTGGTGGTCCACCCCTCAGTAGTCCAGGCTGTATGGAGTTAAAAGCCCTGGAGAAATCAAAGAACATGATTCTCACAGTGATTCCAGGCTTCCAGGTGAGAAAGAGGTCTGCGTAGGAGGTAAAAGATGGCGTCATCCTCTTCGATGCCAGTTTGGAGGGCGAATAGAAATGGGTCCATAGATGATCTCACCAGAGGGCAGAGATAGACAAGGACCAGCCTCTCTAGTGTCTCCATCAGGTGCAACGTCAGTGCCACAGGCCTGTAGCTGTTAATCACTTGGATACTGCATCTTCGGCGCCAGTACCACACAAGATGTTTCCCGCAGTTGTGGTACTCATCCCAGCTTCAGGCTCATGTTGAACATGTGTCCAACTATTTCACACAGCTGATCTGCGCAGGATTTAAGGAGCCCAGCACTGGTGCCATAATAAGCGATAAACAGCTGCTTAAAGCCCCAGGGCAGCCAGTCCCCCTGCCCCCAATAACTCCTTTAACTTCACTTATTACTGTACCAATAACTCCTTTAACTTCACTTATTACTGTACCATTATGCTGCCTAAGATGTCTGAGTGAGGGGAAATAGAAACGTGTTAATTGTCTGGAGAAGAAAAACAAAAGAAAAAGAGAAGACAGATAAAAAAGATGTGTGTTCTTTTTCATGGTGTTTTTTTCTTTTTCAATTTTATGCCAATGTTATACCATCTGCATTTAAATAGGGAGGCTGTGATTAATCCAGGTTTAAGTACTCAGGCTGTAATTAAGCCTGGTTTAGATAGGTTTACATAGTCCAACTGTTATTAATCCAAGTTTAGATAATCAGACTGGGATTAATCCAGGTTTACATAGTCAAAATGTTATTAATCCAGGTTTAGATACTCAGACTGTGATTAATCCAGTTTTACATAGTAAAACTGTTATTAATCCAAGTTTAGATAATCAGACTGTGATTAATCCAGGTTTACATCGTTAAACTGTTATTAATCCAAGTTTAGATAATCAGACTGTGATTAATCCAGGTTTACATAGTTAGACTGTTATTAATCCAGGTTTAGATACTCAGACTGTGATTAATCCAGTTTTACATAGTCAAAATGTTATTAATCCAAGTTTAGATAATCAGACTGTGATTAATCCAGGTTTACATAGTTAAACTGTTATTAATCCAGGTTTAGATACTCAGACTGTGATTAATCCAGTTTTACATAGTCAAAATGTTATTAATCCAAGTTTAGATAATCAGACTGTGATTAATCCAGGTTTACATAGTCAAACTGTTATTAATCCTGGTTTAGATACTCAGACTGTGATTAATCCAGTTTTACATAAACTGTTATTAATCCAAGTTTAGATACTCAGACTGTGATTAATCCAGTTTTACATAGTTAGACTGTTATTAATCCAAGTTTAGATACTCAGACTGTAAGTACTTCAGTTTCAGATAGTCAGACTTTCATTAGTCTGGGTTTAGATCATCAGGCTGTGATTAATCTGGGTTTAGATACTCAGACTGCGATTAATCCTGGTTTAGATACTCAGACTGTGATTAATCCTGGTTTAGATCCTCAGACTGTGATTAATCCAGGTTTAGATACTCAGACTGTGATTAATCCAGGTTTAGATACTCAGACTGTGATTAATCCTGGTTTAGATCCTCAGACTGTGATTAATCCTGGTTTAGATCCCCAGACTGTGATTAATCCTTGTTTAGATACTCAGACTGCGATTAATCCTGGTTTAGATACTCAGACTGTGATTAATCCTGGTTTAGATACTCAGACTGCGATTAATCCTGGTTTAGATCCTCAGACTGTGATTAATCCTGGTTTAGATCACCAGACTGTGATTAATCCTGGTTTAGATACTCAGACTGCGATTAATCCTAGTTTAGATCCTCAGACTGTGATTAATCCTGGTTTAGATACTCAGACTGCGATTAATCCTGGTTTAGATCCTCAGACTGTGATTAATCCTGGTTTAGATCCTCAGACTGTGATTAATCCGGGTTGAGATACTCAGACTGTGATTAATCCGGGTTTAGATACTCAGACTGCGATTAATCCGGGTTTAGATCCCCAGACTGTGATTAATCCTGGTTTAGATACTCAGACTGCGATTAATCCTGGTTTAGATACTCAGACTGCGATTAATCCTGGTTTAGATACTCAGACTGCGATTAATCCTGGTTTAGATACTCAGACTGTGATTAATCCTAGTTTAGATCCCCAGACTGTGATTAATCCTGGTTTAGATCCTCAGACTGTGATTAATCCAGGTTTAGATACTCAGACTGTGATTAATCCTGGTTTAGATCCTCAGACTGTGATTAATCCTGGTTTAGATCCCCAGACTGTGATTAATCCTTGTTTAGATACTCAGACTGCGATTAATCCTGGTTTAGATACTCAGACTGTGATTAATCCTGGTTTAGATACTCAGACTGTGATTAATCCTGGTTTAGATAGGTTTACATAGTCCAACTGTTATTAATCCAAGTTTAGATAATCAGACTGGGCTTAATCCAGGTTTGCATAGTCAAAATGTTATTAATCCAGGTTTAGATACTCAGACTGTGATTAATCCAGTTTTACATAGTAAAACTGTTATTAATCCAAGTTTAGATAATCAGACTGTGATTAATCCAGGTTTACATCGTTAAACTGTTATTAATCCAAGTTTAGATAATCAGACTGTGATTAATCCAGGTTTACATAGTTAGACTGTTATTAATCCAGGTTTAGATACTCAGACTGTGATTAATCCAGTTTTACATAGTCAAAATGTTATTAATCCAAGTTTAGATAATCAGACTGTGATTAATCCAGGTTTACATAGTTAAACTGTTATTAATCCAGGTTTAGATACTCAGACTGTGATTAATCCAGTTTTACATAGTCAAAATGTTATTAATCCAAGTTTAGATAATCAGACTGTGATTAATCCAGTTTTACATAGTCAAAATGTTATTAATCCAAGTTTAGATAATCAGACTGTGATTAATCCAGGTTTACATAGTTAAACTGTTATTAATCCAGGTTTAGATACTCAGACTGTGATTAATCCAGTTTTACATAGTCAAAATGTTATTAATCCAAGTTTAGATAATCAGACTGTGATTAATCCAGGTTTACATAGTCAAACTGTTATTAATCCTGGTTTAGATACTCAGACTGTGATTAATCCAGTTTTACATATACTGTTATTAATCCAAGTTTAGATACTCAGACTGTGATTAATCCAGTTTTACATAGTTAGACTGTTATTAATCCAAGTTTAGATACTCAGACTGTAAGTACTTCAGGTTCAGATAGTCAGACTTTCATTAGTCTGGGTTTAGATCATCAGGCTGTGATTAATCTGGGTTTAGATACTCAGACTGCGATTAATCCTGGTTTAGATACTCAGACTGTGATTAATCCTGGTTTAGATCCTCAGACTGTGATTAATCCAGGTTTAGATACTCAGACTGTGATTAATCCAGGTTTAGATACTCAGACTGTGATTAATCCTGGTTTAGATCCTCAGACTGTGATTAATCCTGGTTTAGATCCCCAGACTGTGATTAATCCTTGTTTAGATACTCAGACTGCGATTAATCCTGGTTTAGATACTCAGACTGTGATTAATCCTGGTTTAGATACTCAGACTGCGATTAATCTGGAAATACACAAAATAAATGTACATCATGTAGGCAGCCTGTGGCAGTCATTGTTGTTACTTAGCCTTCCATTTCACAGTAACCTACATCAGATAAGTTAATTCACTAGCTACTTTAGCTAACGTGCAGTTAGCTCTCAGAGTTGCTCTGCTGAGATAAACGACGTCAAATAACAGTGTGGCTTTTATTTAGCTGAATTGCTTGTGATCGACTCCGTCGCTTTCCGTCCCCAGATTTCGTTATCCTGGAGTCAACTCCTCGATTTCCAGAATTGACGTGCCTGAAGAGAAGCTGAGTTTTTTTTTTTTTTTACCTACCCGTATTCCGACAAAATACCGCCCCTCTGAGATGAGGTTCGCTACAAAGCGGTATCCAAACGGCGGCTTGCCTTTGTGTGTGAAATTCCAGCCAATCTCAGCGCAGGAAGCGGTACTGACTAACCAATCCGAGCGCAGAAGGCGGGACTTGTCAGAATACGGGCGGGAAAACAAATCACGCCTGTTTGACGTTTCCTAGCATTTCAAAACACAACGTCTTGGAAGATCCCCGAAGGACGGGGTCAGTAGCCTGAGGTTACACAATATGGAACATTATCTGGTAATATTAACATTTTTAGCCACTACATTATCTATTTGTCACAGATAACTCGTAACTAACTATAAAAGAGTGTGTTTTTGTCTTATTATTGTAATTAGTGTAGTGAATGAACAGTGCTAGCCCACAAGTATGGCTGGTGTAAGATAACTATTAGAGATAACTATTAGAGATAACTAACAGAGATAACTACCTAGCTAACGTGGCTTGTGCACGGGGCAAACCTATCCGTGGCTGTATCTGTTCTCAGCACTACACAGATCATGAAATAATGATTTCTACATCCACATAATTCACTCTGTCCACTCCATCTGTTTACAGGTCGTAGACACTATGTGCCCTGGGTCCTATGGTATGATCCTGTTTGTGAAAGACAAGGATTCTGGGTTGGAACACACACTGAAAAAGGTACTGAATAACTCTTTAGACGTATTAGTATTCACAGCAAGATAAGTGTCCTTTCTAAAGCCGCGTTTTTCTTTTTTAGGTGGAGTGTTTGGATGAAAGCAGAGCCAATCAAGCCCTGCGGGAGGTGTGGACCCATCTAATTGCAAATCCACCAGCGTTCCCTTTTAACTCTCAAATCATGGGGATAACACCATCAGATTTTGTGACGAATTATATTGTTTTGTTTTTGTCGCTTTGATTTGTAATCGGCCTCAACTGTGTGCTCTCTCCCTAGGCTTTGTGTCTGATAAATGTGAATCACCCCAACATCGTCAGATACAGAGAGCTATTCATATCTTGGGACAAAAGTGTATGATGCTCTGAATTAATTCATAGAAATGCAAGCTTTTGTCATTTTGTTTATGTTTTGGTAAATAATTGGCCTGTTATCATTTGATGAAAATGTGTCATTACAGATGTCATCTGTCATGCTTTCAATGGTGATGGACTGTCCCTGCATTTCAAGCCTCAAAGCAGTCATTGCTTCCCACAGGGAGCAAAAGGAGAGGTTCAAGAACAAGGTTTGGTGTATATCTCAGACAGATGGAAGTGTTAAAGGTGGTTGTGTGTTCACAAATGATATGTGGCCACACGTGGCTATTCTTACCCAAACTCACAGTCACAACTTACTGTACTGCACAGAGTTCTCTGTGTAGTAACGTCCTCCTTGAAACCTGCATCCATGAGTCAAGTCTACAACTGTACAACTCTGAAAAATGTATGATGTTCTGAATTAATTGGTGGCTACAGGGATTCTTTATAGTGAGGCCATGGAAGACCACATTCAGGCCCAGCATCAAGGGTCTTTTAGTGGGGTTGTGCCCCACCAACTAATCACCATGACCCATTAAATCCACTAGTTTGTAAGTTTTATGCAGGAAAAAACAGCACTTTGTGTGCACTGCTGCATTGCTTGCTATGCGTGTGCTACAATAAAGGCCACGTCTACTAAAACTGAGGGTTTGCATCACTTTGTAATGGCTGCATTTTAAGGAGGTGCTGTGGGGAAGATAAATTAGACAGATTTCCTAAAACCTTTCGTAATTTGCTGTAAATGTGGCTCTCCTGTTGATTCTCTACTGAATGCTGTGAGGAGCACTGCTGTAGATCTAATGTAGATTTCTTGCCCCATATTGATTTATTTTTCTGGCAGCATGGATGCAGATGTTCACAGTTGCTCAGCTCAGGATTGGACTGGTGCTGGTTCTGGCTGCATTTGAATTGCCAAAGACCCTTTAAAGTTGATGGTTTTAAAGAATCATTTGTAAGATCAGCCATGCCTCCAACCCTGGACCTACAGTCGTGTGCAAAATTTTGTTAATTTTCTAAATAAGTGAACACATCCTTTACAAAGAACACATCTCTGCACATTTCAACAGACAGTTACTGTTTAATTTAACAAATTGGGAAAAATATAAAAAATGAAAGGTGGCCTGTGCAAACATTATGGCACATTCTGTATTAAATATTTTATTTTTTCAACATGTTAAACTCTGCAAATAGATAGAAATTGTGCACTAACATTACTAAAAATTGTTATATTTGGGTTTGTAGACTTATTTTACTTAAAGTCAACAAAACGTTCTTTGACTGGGAGTGTTCACATGAACGCATGGTTGTTGTTCTGCTTTAAGCTAGAAGGGCAGTCCCTTGATTAACAGAGGTAAGATTGAAAGATAGAACAGAGGAACAGAGAGGGAAGAGGGATGTTTTGGTATGAAAACAGGAATTACAGGAAATGAAATGTAAAGATGGAAATTTATAGGAAGTTTGATTGGAAGGAGGACGAGCCTGAGCCTGAGCTTGTGCCTGAATCCTCCTCCCAAACTTCGATGTCATGACTGAGATGTGTGAGTGTGAAGACCCTCCATGTTATGTTAAAGTCCCCTACCGGTTAGGGTCGCATGCTGGCACTGGAATCATATCTGTATTGACAGATAAATGCTTAAAAAATGATTAGCATTGGACAGATGTTTCTATCTGGTATTTATTATACGCTGGAAGGCCAGAATGTTTAGGCATTTCTCTGTAATGCTGATCCAAGTAGATCTAGTCCCAGTTTCTACTTGTCAAATTATAACTAATGACTTACCAGCCTGAACTTTGAGCACTGCACATGTGCGTTAACCTCAGGGTTTCTATGAATAGAATTGTGAGAGATGTGGCATTTGAGGCTGGTTGGTTGACTTCTCTTTTTCTTTCCTTGCTATTATCCCATTCTGTGTGGATGCTCTTGCTCATGCAGGTCATACACATGTTCTTGGGGCAAATGGTGGATGCACTGGCCTACCTAGACAACAGAAACATTTTACACAGGTTTTTATACCTCAATTTTAAATATAAATCTTATATACTGCAGTTGGCTGCCTGCCTTTTACTTCTACTCAGCCACTGTATGAGGTAAGTCCACCATGTGGGTGCACAGTTACAGACTGTAGGTCATTTGTTGCTGCACAATTTGGCAGCCATTCTTTATCCTATTCATAATTGGTCAGTTTCTGACCACAGGACAGGCACAGAGTTCTTGCTGAGGTGTCTATGCTAGGTTAGGAGTATAAATATCCAGCAACAAGCAGGTCAGAGTCTGACCACTGATGAAGGACAGTCTCTGACTGTAGCCCAGCAAGGTGGAGCTACAAAGCAAGTGTTTCCAATAAAGTGTCCAGTGTGTATATACATGTAAGCCATCACTGTATTAGTCTGTCTCTTATGGTAAACATTTTGGTGAGAAAGCTGCACTTTGTGTCTGATTTAGAAATCTGAAGCCGTCCAACATTCTGATGACAGATGGCTTAGTCTTTCGCATCTGTGATTTTGGAACGGCAACGGTCACAGGAGATCGAGCAAAGCTGCAAATAAGAATTAAAGACAGTAAGTTGTTTTAAATACAGGCTTTGTGTTTTTATCAGAATGACTTTGTTACACATATGATGTAATTTGTCTTGGTAAGTGCACAAATGTTTGACATACAACATATTAAACCAGATAAGTACATGGACTACAAACATTCAAAGAAAACAATATAGAAGCTAAGGGGAAATAAGAATAACATAAATGGAAAAAATAAACAGAATAAGAGCTGATCCCATACAGTGCTGCAAAAAAGATACGTATATTACCCGTCTGAAAAAGTAATTGCCTAAAACTTAATAACTGGCCATGCCACCTTTAGCACTAACAACTGCAACCTGTAGTTCTTGAGATGTTTTTTCTGGGTTCTTTTGTGACTACCTGGTTAAGTTGTTGCTGTGCTGTGGAACTTTCTAGACCGGGCACTTCTGGGAAGTTTCTCTTCCGAAATTTCTTTTGAGTCACAGCATAAGGTACTGCTCGTTATGACCTTTAAGTGTACTTCACATTGCTGGAAATGGTCTGTCTATGTAATGTTTAGCTCCAACAGGCCTGACAGTAATCAAGCCTTGGTGTGTCCAGTTTACTTTACATTTACATTTACATTTACAGCATTTAGCAGACGCTCTTATCCAGAGCGACTTACAAGAAGTGCTTTGTCTATCTAGAGAAAGAATCTTTGCTAGTTACCAATAGCTTAGAGAAAAAGACAGTCCTGAGCTCAGAAACTGCTAGAAACAAATATGTCACTGCAGACACCAAGAGAAAAAGAACCAGAGTTGAACGCAGAACTCTGTGCCATTCAAAGCAATACAATAACAATAAGATACAATACAATACAATAAGCTACAATACAGAGTGCAGTACAATAACTCAATAACAATAATAATAACAAAAACTCGGTCCCAGCCATCACCTAAACGTGGTGAATTGGTTGATTGAGTAGCTAAGGGGGCAATTACTTTTTCACACTGTGCCTGTTGGTGTTTTATGGCTTTTTCCTTCAGTAAATGAAATGAAGATCTGTAAGTAGAAGAAATGAGGAGGCAAACGCTATTTCACATCCCAGTGTGAAAGAAGGCAAAAGAGGTGAATAATGTAAATATGTACATATGAAACATATTATTAACTGTTATTTACAGCATGTTACATAAAGATACGGTGTGGTACAGAGTGATGTGATGGGCCCCAGCAAAGGGAGGAGTTTGCAAAGGTCTATTTAAAGTGCAGGGTTAATGAGCGCCACAGCTCTGGGGAAAATATCGTTAGCAAGTATTAGGAAGTAATAGAACTGTAACAGAGCTCAATAGCATGTACTGGAGAGGTGATGGCAGTTAAAAAATTATCTGCAACAGGGCTCCCGAGTGGAGCAACTGTCTAAGCGTTGGCCCTATCATCAGGAGATCACGAGTTCGAAACAACTAAATTAGGCAGAAAAAAAAATTATCTGCAATGTTGGTGGTTTTGTCCTGCTATCGGAATTCTGCTTAGGCCTCCACCACTGTGCCGTAGAGCCAGCCACTGGACAGATTTTTGTCCTTCGGGTGCTATTGAACCAAAAATAACTGAAAAACCCTGTGTACTTTTGTATAAAACCCATTACTAGTAAGCACTGGTCAAATTGTACAATATTTTTAAAGGGGATGGTGGATTCAGAGGACTTAGTGGTGGGAGGCTGTAATATCAGCTGTAGAATCCAAACTCTCTTAATTCAGGGGACTCAGGCTGTTATCTGGACAAGTGAAGTTTATTCATTACTGTCAGGACTTTGACTCGCAGGTTTTCTCCATTTGTGGATAATGGCTTTCACCGTGGTTTGCTGGAGTCCAGAGCCTTAGCAATAGCTTTGCAACCATATCCAGACTGGTAGATTTCAGTGACTTTGCTTTACATCTGTATTTGATTCTCTTTAGAACGTGGCATCCTCTGCTGCTTTTAGAGACCTTCTAGCCTACTTCACATTGCCAGACAGGCTCTAGTTATGTTTAGAGGTCTGGCAGTAATCATGTCTGGGTGAGGCTTGTGAAATTGAATTCAGTAGTCAATTGAATTTAGTAAAGTGGTAGATTTAATGGATGGCATGGTGGCGCGGTGGATAGCACGGTGGCCCGGGGGGAACGCCATTGCCTCAGCAAGTAGGGCCTGCTTTCGGTTCCCTTTCTGTGTGGAGTTGTTCTCCTTGTGTCTGTGTGGGCTTCCTCCAGGTGCTCCAGTTTCCCCCCACAGTCCCAAAACATGCAGACAGGCCAGTTGGACATGCTAAATTGCCCCTCAGTGTGAGTGTGAATGTATATATTTGTTTGTCCTACGATGGACTGGCAACTTGTCCAGGGTGTATCCTGCCTTCTACCCAATGACCGTTGGGATAGGCTCCAGCTCCCCCCTGCAACCCAGAAATATATATAAATAAATATATATATATAGACACACACACATATAAACCCTGTCGGATGAAGCCCTTCTAGTAAATACCTGTGCAGACTTTTGAGAACAAGCCTAAAACTCCCTGCCTTTGTCGCCATCTAATGGCCAGAATCATTAGTCATCTTGTCTTCAACCTTGTTTGTGAGTGTGTCAGTCTCTCAGGATAATGTAATTGAATCAAAACAAAGTCCTATTCAGAAGAACAGCAATTGTTCTTTGAGCTCACTATTAAAAACTGTGGTAGAAATATGTATTAAAATTACAATCCGATCTGCTTCCAGGCGCAAAGTGCTGGATGGCTCCTGAGAGTGTGAGGCTGCTGCAGTGGAGTAACAAGTCTGATATTTGGTCCCTCGGCTGTGTCCTCCTGGATGTGTTGACGTGTCACATGTTTGATGTGTGTTTCTTTCTCTCTCACACAAAATATTTCTCTTGTGAATCAGAATACTTTATTGGCTAGTTAATATACAGTACTGTGCAAAGGTCAGAGACCACCCTTCATTTATACTTAGCTTCTATTCAAAGCAGCCATTTCTTATGAGAAGATTTCATGTAAGATAATTCACTTGTAATGAAGTCAAAAGAAGGACTTTCCAAACCTGGAGTTCAAAACTGAAATAAAAGAGAAAATCAAGCTCCAGGTTGCTTGAGATCTAAAAAAAATCCACAGGTGTTTCCTTCCATTATGAGGCACTATGGGTCTGAAAGGATGTGTAGCTGTCAAGAAGCTGCTAATGAGAAAAGAAAATAGACAAAAAAGAAGAAAATCATACAACGAAGCTCTTGATGGACCGAGCACTCAAAAATGTAATGCAGAAAACGCAACAAACGAAGACTGAACTTTGGAGGTGTGGAAAAATATCCCTGCCAATGCCTTTGAAAAACTGAAAGCAAGTGTCCTGAAGAGAAGTTGTGGAAGCTGTAATGAAGGTAAAGAGTGGACACACTAATTACTGAAAAAAATATATTTAGTTGTAATTTTACACATGTTTTCTTTTTTCCTGAATAGTTAATGGCCATTTTATCAGGGAAATTAAAATAATGAATGGTGGTCTCTCCCTTTTGCACAGTACTGTATCTAATAATAACTGTTCAACTGCAATCATTCTATCTTAGATAACTCATAGTTTATGTGATCTTAGGAGGAAGCCTCTCTGTCCCAGCTGTTTCTAATCAAGAAAGACCTCATTCCCCTGGACCGTGTCATGTCCAAGGACCTTCACAAGCTGCTCACCATGATGTTCAGCCACAGTCCAAAAAAGAGAGCCAGTGTCTGGTCAGTGTTGTGAACATACGCATACATTTATTCATGTAGCAGACACTCTTATCAACGGCGACTTAGAAAATGTACAAGACAAATGGTGCAAAGGACCCAGAGAAACTTAATGTAAAAGGAGCCATACTATAGCTTGGTCTAGTTAAATGAATAGAAAAAAACCTTCAGGGCAGTTAATAAATGGGTCTGTGTAAGGACTGTTGAGGATTGTTGTTCTTAGGTTGGATTGCAATTAAGCTTCTGACACAAGTTTCCTTTTGTTTTTTTTACTTTTAACTCATCATTTTTACATAAAACTTGCATTATGAGTGCACGCCCCCCTTTGCACATGCATTTACAGTGTACATCATGGAGTGAACATTTTTATTGTACATCACTTTAATTATTTGGCGAAGAAAGTTGAAATAAACAGTGCATATGAGTTTGTGGTTCATACCAATACAGGGTGCCGGTGTGTACTAGTAAGAACCTGGATATTTTTTGAAAAACAGCCTACAGCAAGGCTTTTGAGAACAAGCTGGAAACTCACTGCCTCAGAGCTATGGTGCCATCTAATGGAATGACTGTTGCACAGCCTGTTCTTAATCTAATTGTTATTCTTCTCATATGTCTGTGAGTGTCAGGTTCTCAGGATAATGTAATTGAATTGAGACAAATCCCCATTCAGTGGAACAGAAGAACAGACGAATGTTCTTTGAGCTTACTATTAAAACTGTTGTTGAAATAAATCAGATCCATCCAATCATCCAAGCCATCCACTCCGTGCCAGTGTTTCGGATGTACACTTACATTAACATTTGTTCATGTGGCAGGCATTCCTGTCCAGGGCGACTTAAAAATGTGCAAGACAAATGATACAGCGACAGAGAAGCTTAAAGGATTTATTATGTAAACGGAGCCCTACTGTAGCTTGTTCTAGTTAAATGAATACAAATACATGACTTGAGGACTAAAAAATAACTACAGCTTTTAAGAGGAGTATTGCTCTTAGTTAGGAACAGGTATAGGAATTAGGCTTCGCATGGCGTACAAGTTTCAGTTAACATCTTTTATTTCATTCGTTTTCACCTGAAACGTGTATTTTGAGTTCAGTCACCCTTTTGTACATTTAGAGCAGGGGTGTCCGATATTATCAACAAAGGGCTGGTGTGCCTGCAGGTTTCCATTCCAGCAAAGCAGGACTGCACACGATCAGTTGTTTGAAGGTTGAACAACTGATTAGACATGTGGAATCAGGTGAGCTCCAGCTTGCAGCCACACCGACCCTTTGTGGATAAGATTGGACACCCCTGATTTACAGTGAACGTTATGAACAGTTTCATTATTTGGCAAAGAACGTTGAAATAAATAATGAGTATTAGTTTGTGGGTCACACCAATACAGGATGCTGGTGAATGAAGCTTTTGTGAAGGACTGTCTGATTCTCTGTGGCTCTTCACTGCATACGATGAAGAAGACTCTTCCTCGGGGGGTCACTGGACCACCATTCCATGAAGGGTTTGATAGTGTCTTGGGTACGGAGCCCAAGCTTATGATGCATGCTTATTAAAGTGATTCAGCCACAAATGTACACAGTTTTCCTCTTATCACAAATGTGTTGGTCATCCTCTAGTCCTTCATCATTGGCCACAGGCGCTGTTGGTTGGATGTTTTTAGTTGGTGGACTATTCTCAGTCCAGCAGTGAGACTGAGGTGTTTAAACACAGCAGCACTGTTGTGCCTGATCCACTTGTACCAGCTCAACACACACACAAACACACCACCACCATGTTACACACACTAACACTACAAACTAACTCAATAACATTCCGCCTTGAAAATAATACATGCTGTGTGGTCTTGTGGGGGTCCTGACCATTGAAGAACAGTGTTAAGATTAAGAAACCCTTATTAGTCCCACAACGGGCAAACTTCACCTCCACATTTAACCCATCCCTTAAGTGAAACACTACATACACACTAGTGAGCACACACACTAGGGGCAGCCGGGTGTCCTTGAACAAGTGCTGTCATGTATTCTGGGGATCAAACTGGAGACCTTTTGGTCACAGGGCCAGTTCCCTAACCTCCAGCCTATGACTGCCCTTTAAAGTGGCTAACAAAGTAGCTATATTTGCCTCATAATTCTAGTGCAAAGCTGAAGAAATTAACTTTATACAGTAAACATGTCTTGATTGATCAACTACATTTGGGGTCAGGAGAAAATGAATCAGCTCTTTAAGTTTAATTTATTCTTTGCTGAATCTTCTTATTTCATTTATTATTTGTTGATATTCAGTATTTAGTTTTTCCCCCTGTTTTGTTCTGTTTTATAGAGTTCATGATGACCTATACAGATATAGAAGATGTCCAGCTTTCTGTTTTATCATATCTACTGAAGAAGGATAAAAATGGTACTAACTGCTTGTTTGTTATTCATGTTATTTGTGGTTGGAACTTGGAAAGTTTTGGAAAGTTATGAGTGGCATTTGCCACAGATGGAGAATTGACAGACTTATATTAAAAGTGTGTGTATAATAGCCTTGGAGAGGGTCAGTGACGTGGTGGAGGCTGTGACGTCAGCTATGATGAGCCATACTGGATCAGCTTGTGTTCAGCTGAAGTCATGCCAGGTCCTTCAACAACTTCTAACTGCAGGTCAGTCAGCAGAAGTATAGGAGCCATCAAAATACTTTCCTTAAAGTCTTAATGTTCTACGAAGTTCTGTTTGATCATATGTTTGTCTAAACTGCTTTTTAGGAGAACATACTAGCATTGAGAACTCCAGCTTATATGGCGAAGATGTCATCTCCCATCTTCTCAAGGCTGTACAGAATCATTCCAAGCATGTAGATCTCCTGGTTAATGCGTTTCAAGTACTCTTCCTCGTCTCAAAGAATGGTGTGGACCTGAGCTCTTACTCTGTATTCCTCCACTCCAATATGTTCTGTTTTCTCATGTATCTCATCACCTGGCTGCCTCAAAGTTTTGGATTCATTGAAATTTTTATGGCAAGTTAACAGAACAATAATAGCCTGGTTAATCTTAAAATAAAAAAAATCTTTTTTAATGGAATAATTTGTATAGTGTACTTGATATATTCTGTGATGTGTAATTCTGTAAGCTAAAGCCGTGTTCTGAATTTGATGTGCTTGTTCATTTCTAGGGAAGGCCTGTGATTCGATTGTGAAACTAGGCTGTGCACAGGAAGTACTGAAAACACTGAGAGCCAACCCACAGAAGAAGGATATTGTCATCCCCTCCTGCAGATTCCTGTGGAATTTACTTGCGAATGGTAAGTATAATAACAGCTTGTAACCAAAACTGGGCATGCACCGATGAGGAATATTTATAGCTGATTCTAGATTTTTTTCTACTCAAAAGCTCACATTGTGTGGGTTAAATGAACAAACACTTTCTAACTTTCTAATGGCCAAAGTGGCAACATAAATAACATTGGGCCTCATTCGCCAACCTTTCAAAACCCATGAATGCAGTTTTCACAAAGATTCTGACATTCACCAATGTTTCTTATTGGGATTTGTTCTTAGGTAAGAAGAAAATCTACATGCACTCAAGAGCAGAAAAGGTGCAAACAATTCTTTGGTTTAAGAACACATCAGGAATTTGACATAGACTTTTTCTTAGGACCTTTCTCAAGAACAAAATAAAGATTAAGAAATATATTGGTGAATGAGGCCCATTATTTGCTATTTCATGAGCTGAATGGATTTGTTTTACATCTTCAAATGGATATTCAATTGCCTATTCAAAACACATGAATGCAATAAAGTGTCACATAGAAAGTAAGAGGCGTCTTGATATTTAAGCTGTTTAGCACAATAAGTCGTGTAATTATGGTACAACATTTTGGTACAGGTGTAGCAGCAGCATTCAAATGCAACTTACCTTATTCTCGTTAACGGCATCATAAAATTACACCACAGGCCAAAGATATAAATAATAAATAAATTGGCTGATTGCTGGTTTGGAGTAAAACCCTGCCGATTCCAGTCTTGGTCAATTCTGATCTTGCTTGATTGCGATTGTGCTGACGTAACCAAAGGTTTGGTGACACAGTTTTACATCATGATCATTAGTTTCTTTCTCTCCAATTACTTGGCATAGACAAGCCTAATTGAGTCTAAACAACTTGTTCTGGTCTTAGACGAATGGATGATGATGTCAACATGCAGTTTGCACAATGCTACCCTGGTGGCTATAGGCCTCCATTACATGTTAGCTCCATTAGTTTCATAGCTCCAGTGCAACACTAAAGAAGTTTCAGACAGCAAACACTGGTGTGATGGCTTGGCTGGTTCTGATCTTGGTCGCTTCCACTCTTAGACATTTTCGACTGTGCAACCCTAACCAAAATGTTTGGTGCCACAAAGTCATGATCATTTTTTTTTTCTCCTGAATTACTCATGTAGGTATTCCCTACACGGCTAGTGTAGAATCAATGACTAGTGCAGCTGAGACAGTGTGCAGTGTGGGAGAGATGCACCTGCAGGATGCAGTTGTGACAGAGTGCTTGTGTGCTGCGCTACAGTCCCTGACCATGCACGGTAAGATACTCCAGTTTAATAGTACAAACCCAAGACACACAGATGTCCCTGTTTTTCTACTTTTTTACTGCATATCTACAACATATGGGGCAGATTTTATATACAAAAAAACATAAAGGAGCCCTTAGTGGTGCTTTTTAAAAGAGTGAAAGTAGGAGCTATTAATAGAAATATAGATACACTTGAAGCAACATTTACTTTTGCTTTCACTTACAGTATTTACTTTTGCTTTCACTTACAGTATTTACTTTCACTTACTTTTTGCTTTCATTAATGTTGTAGGTCTATTTGAGGAGAAGGATGTTGAAAACGCCACACTCCTCTTGATAAATGCGCTCAGAATCCACCCTAACCATTCTGGGATAGTGAAACATGTGTTTATTGTCATGGTCACCCTGGTCAAATGCTCAGGTGAGAAATAAAGCATGTAAATCTATGCAGTTACCAAGTACCACTGACAAATGCTCAGTTCAAAAACGCTTCTTGTTCAGGTTTAGTAAGACAAAAAAGAACCAGTAGTATTGCATTAAAAAACTATTACAGTTTTACACACTGCACAGCAATAAATCTACTTAAACATGACTAATTATGCTCACTCTTCAGTGGGTCAGTATTCTTTGAGTACTGCTAACATCCACAATATGTTCCTGTGATGTAATTTATAATTATACATTAAATTTTGTCAAATTACCCACCTTCCTGTGATATAATGCTCTAGGGTATGACCTAATGACTTTTCACCCAGTGCAGTCTGAGCAAAATACACATATTGCAGACTAGTACACCTCAAGGCTTTCTCCCCATTTGTCCACATCAGAGAAGGCTGCTCTCCGACTTCTCACTCCAAATGGGGAGAGTGGTGTTTCTTTGATCCTGACAGCACGAGGGCACCATCCGGATGACCGACTGGTCACAGAGAACTTCTGCCACCTTCTGAATCAGCTGGTCCAACAAGGTGAACGCAAGAACACTCTTAAAAAAAATCTCAAATGATTCTTAGTTTGGATAGAAAAGGTAATACGTCTCTCTAATAGGTCCTTTAATCTTTACACATGCGTGTCGCCTCTGTCAGAAAATAAATAAATAAATATCTCCAACTTTACATTCTGTACTTTCAGTGCAAGTTCATTTTATTCCGAACAGCTTTGGACCATTTCAATTGGGCCATTCGTCGTAAAAAATTTTACACAATGTAAAGGGCAGCTTCTGTGTTCAAACGATGTAGAATAAAAAAATGGAGGCATGTTTTTCTTTGGACAGCAATATATTATTTACAAAAAGGGTTGTTTAGGTAACCAACACTGGTTCTTTTATACCCTCTGTGTTATTTTTTAATACAGAGAGCTGTGGTTTTAATGCTACTGTAGGACTGTTGTTGAAAAGTATAGGAAACATTGTGTTTTCCTCTTTCATTTTCTCTGATGCTTAGGATAAACACATTTTTGTGTACATTGTACTAGGCCTGTTAAAGTTACTACATTATCACCTGATCAAAATTACTAAAGGGAAACCTGGAGAAACCTGAATTATTCACAGTGGTGGTGATAGGAACCAGACATCTGAAGAGTTTAATGCCTCTGAAAGCTACCTTACAGAAGGCCATTACATAATATGATTATGAATATGCTGCCTGATGACTGAGACATTGTTTTACCATCTGTTTGTGGTATGATTTTGGCCTAAAACACATGTTCAATGTGTGCATTCTTGCTGGAGAGGTGCAGGGCATTGTAAGGGAAAAAAAGTCCCAAAAGAAAACACAAATTTAAACGTTTACTGAAAAGCTAACATGGCTATATTTGTGTTGTAGCCCTTTCAACCTCTGGTTCCCATCACCACCATTGTAAATAAAGTTGGAAAGTTTCTGTACAAGGAAACCTTTCACATCAAACCACTCTCTGTGACTTTGTTTACATCTCAACTATTTAATTGAAATGAAACAAATTGTGTGCATGTGCTTGGATGTGGATGGATGTGGATGGATGGATGGATGGATGGATGGATGGATGGATGGATGGATGGATAGTAAACCTTAAGAGGGCGGCGCTGAGTGATATCTGTTTATTTGATGTGTGTTAGTAACACCTTTAGAGGGCGGCGCTGAGTAATATCTGTTTATTTGATGTGTGTTAGTGACACCTTTAGAGGGCGGCGCTGAGTAATATCTGTTTATTTGATGTGTGTTAGTAACACCTTTAGAGGACGGCGCTGAGTAATATCTGTTTATTTGATGTGTGTTAGTAACACCTTTAGAGGGCGGCGCTGAGTGATACCTGTTTATTTGATGTGTGTTAGTAACACCTTTAGAGGGCGACGCTGAGTAATACCTGTTTATTTGATGTGTGTTAGTAGCGCCTTTAGAGGGCGGCGCTGAGTAATATCTGTTTATTTGATGTGTGTTAGTAACGCCTTTAGAGGGCGGCGCTGAGTAATATCTGTTTATTTGATGTGTGTTAGTAACACCTTTAGAGGGCGGCGCTGAGTAATACCTGTTTATTTGATGTGTGTTAGTAACGCCTTTAGAGGGCGGCGCTGAGTAATACCTGTTTATTTGATGTGTGTTAGTAACGCCTTTAGAGGGCGGCGCTGAGTAATATCTGTTTATTTGATGTGTGTTAGTAACGCCTTTAGAGGGCGGCGCTGAGTAATATCTGTTTATTTGATGTGTGTTAGTAACGCCTTTAGAGGGCGGCGCTGAGTAATACCTGTTTATTTGATGTGTGTTAGTAACGCCTTTAGAGGGCGGCGCTGAGTAATACCTGTTTATTTGATGTGTGTTAGTAGCACCTTTAGAGGGCGGCGCTGAGTAATATCTGTTTATTTGATGTGTGTTAGTAGCACCTTTAGAGGGCGGCGCTGAGTAATACCTGTTTATTTGATGTGTGTTAGTAACGCCTTTAGAGGGCGGCGCTGAGTAATATCTGTTTATTTGATGCGTGTTAGTAGCACCTTTAGAGGGCGGCGCTGAGTAATATCTGTTTATTTGATGCGTGTTAGTAACACCTTTAGAGGGCGGCGCTGAGTAATATCTGTTTATTTGATGCGTGTTAGTAGCACCTTTAGAGGGCGGCGCTGAGTAATACCTGTTTATTTGATGTGTGTTAGTAACGCCTTTAGAGGGCGGCGCTGAGTAATATCTGTTTATTTGATGCGTGTTAGTAACACCTTTAGAGGGCGACGCTGAGTAATACCTGTTTATTTGATGCGTGTTAGTAACACCTTTAGAGGGCGGCGCTGAGTAATATCTGTTTATTTGATGCGTGTTAGTAACACCTTTAGAGGGCGGCGCTGAGTAATATCTGTTTATTTGATGCGTGTTAGTAACACCTTTAGAGGGCGGCGCTGAGTAATATCTGTTTATTTGATGCGTGTTAGTAACGCCTTTAGAGGGCGGCGCTGAGTAATATCTGTTAATTTGATGCGTGTTAGTAACGCCTTTAGAGGGCGGCGCTGAGTAATATCTGTTTATTTGATGCGTGTTAGTAACGCCTTTAGAGGGCGGCGCTGAGTAATATCTGTTTATTTGATGCGTGTTAGTAACGCCTTTAGAGGGCGGCGTTGAGTAATACCTGTTTATTTGATGTGTGTTAGTAACGCCTTTAGAGGGCGGCGCTGAGTAATATCTGTTTATTTGATGCGTGTTAGTAACGCCTTTAGAGGGCGACGCTGAGTAATATCTGTTTATTTGATGTGTGTTATTAACGTCTTTAGAGGGCGGCGCTGAGTAATATCTGTTTATTTGATGTGTGTTAGTAACGCCTTTAGAGGGCGGCGTTGAGTAATACCTGTTTATTTGATGTGTGTTAGTAACGCCTTTAGAGGGCGACGCTGAGTAATATCTGTTTATTTGATGTGTGTTATTAACGTCTTTAGAGGGCGGCGCTGAGTAATATCTGTTTATTTGATGCGTGTTAGTAACACCTTTAGAGGGCGGCGCTGAGTAATATCTGTTTATTTGATGCGTGTTAGTAACGCCTTTAGAGGGCGACGCTGAGTAATATCTGTTTATTTGATGTGTGTTAGTAGCACCTTTAGAGGGCGACACTGAGTAATATCTGTTTATTTGATGTGTGTTAGTAGCACCTTTAGAGGGCGGCGCTGAGTAATACCTGTTTATTTGATGTGTGTTAGTGACACCTTTAGAGGGCGGCGCTGAGTAATACCTGTTTATTTGATGTGTGTTAGTGACACCTTTAGAGGGCGGCGCTGAGTAATATCTGTTTATTTGATGTGTGTTAGTAGCGCCTTTAGAGGGCGGCGCTGAGTAATATCTGTTTATTTGATGTGTGTTAGTAGCGCCTTTAGAGGGCGGCGCTGAGTAATATCTGTTTATTTGATGTGTGTTAGTAGCACCTTTAGAGGGCGGCGCTGAGTAATATCTGTTTATTTGATGTGTGTTAGTGACACCGTTAGAGGGCGGCGCTGAGTAATATCTGTTTATTTGATGTGTGTTAGTAGCACCTTTAGAGGGCGGCGCTGAGTAATATCTGTTTATTTGATGTGTGTTAGTAACACCTTTAGAGGGCGGCGCTGAGTAATATCTGTTTATTTGATGTGTGTTAGTAACACCTTTAGAGGGCGGCGCTGAGTAATATCTGTTTATTTGATGTGTGTTAGTAGCACCTTTAGAGGGCGGCGCTGAGTAATATCTGTTTATTTGATGTTTGTTAGTAACACCTTTAGAGGGCGGCGCTGAGTAATACCTGTTTATTTGATGTGTGTTAGTAACACCTTTAGAGGGCGGCGCTGAGTAATACCTGTTTATTTGATGTGTGTTAGTAAAACCTTTAGAGGGCGGCGCTGAGTAATATCTGTTTATTTGATGTGTGTTAGTAGCACCTTTAGAGGGCGGCGCTGAGTGATACCTGTTTATTTGATGTGTGTTAGTAGCACCTTTAGAGGGCGGCGCTGAGTAATACCTGTTTATTTGATGTGTGTTAGTAACACCTTTAGAGGGCGGCGCTGAGTAATATCTGTTTATTTGATGTGTGTTAGTAACGCCTTTAGAGGGCGGCGCTGAGTAATATCTGTTTATTTGATGTGTGTTAGTAACACCTTTAGAGGGCGGCGCTGAGTACTACCTGTTTATTTGATGTGTGTTAGTAACACCTTTAGAGCGCGGCGCTGAGTAATACCTGTTTATTTGATGTGTGTTAGTAACACCTTTAGAGGGCGGCGCTGAGTAATACCTGTTTATTTGATGTGTGTTAGTAACACCTTTAGAGGGCGGCGCTGAGTAATACCTGTTTATTTGATGTGTGTTAGTAACACCTTTAGAGGGCGGCGCTGAGTAATACCTGTTTATTTGATGTGTGTTAGTAACACCTTTAGAGGGCGGCGCTGAGTAATACCTGTTTATTTGATGTGTGTTAGTAACACCTTTAGAGAACCTAATTTAGTTCAAATTATTAATCACAGCTGTTTGTAGGGCAATTAATCATCGGCTATAGTTTCATGATTGTGACCTGCCTACGTTGTACTTAGAGTAAAGCATGAGGTAAAGACACCAAAAGTACATTAAATATGACCTTCAATGCTTCCTTGTAAACCGTTCTGTTTATTTTTAACTGCTGGTATTGCTATTTTTGTCATGGATCTCAGATGCTGTGGCTCCTGAGCTCCTTGCTGAAAGTGTCCAGGAGGAACTGGAGCATATAGTGAAACAATTTGAGTCCACTACGGTTCGTAAAGAACTTATTTTATAATGCATTATGGTTCATGTTATTTTGACAGTTAGACAACTCTTGGATGTGATTTGACTATAAGTAACTCTTCTTTTCCTCTTAGGACATCGCCCTGTTGGCACAGGAGACCCTGTCAAATGTGATGAGCCTTAACAACCCAGAGCCCGCAGTGAAAAATAACACGTCCTTTCAGAATCCATTCAGAACTCATGTGTCGACATAGC
This sequence comes from Pygocentrus nattereri, assembly GCF_015220715.1. NCBI lineage: Eukaryota > Metazoa > Chordata > Actinopteri > Characiformes > Serrasalmidae > Pygocentrus > Pygocentrus nattereri. The sequence continues at coordinate 10,440,467 of NC_051238.1, read as the reverse complement.
GCTGCTGGAATAGCACAACATACGCCTGCCCAGCGAAAGACCTTATGTGAGAGACTAGCAATTATCGGCTGAGATATTAAAGCTATTTTTACATTCCTACTGAAATTTTGTATTCGGTGTTACTGTCACATCACAGCTGTTTTGACTGTTTATACATTTCAAAGAGTCTGAAAAAGAACCTTTTGTAACAACCGTGTGATGTTTACAGCTGGCATAGTATGGTATAGTGTTTTATTTTAAAATAATAATTTAATATTTTTGTATGTATTCACGTTTGTGTGTTTTAGATCCTTATTGTAAATGGAGCCTTAGTCTCGGTGAGCTTGTTCTCTCATCATAGAAAATGGGCTTTAATAACAAATGCTCAAAAACACAAATACATAAACTCTTCTAGCGTCGTGCTGGCTTATTTTTTCCTAATTCTTTTCAGGGTAATTTTCAGGTTTCCATTTCTGAGTCAAATGTTTTTTGCTCATATTCACAGCACTCTAGCCTAAATGCATGTTAACTCATTTGTGCTTTCTTTGTACAAATTTGTACCAGTGAGTGTTTGTCTGCCAGCAGCATTGGGAAGCATGCGCTGTTCAGTGAGCCTCTGAATTTTAGTCTGGACCTGGCGACGGATTAACACCCCAAACCTAAACTGACATAAATACACAAATCAGGCATGACGTTATGACCAACACTGCTGTGTCTGATGCACTTATGCCAGCACAACACACACTAACACCCCACCAACACACACTAACACCCCACCAACACGTCAGTGTCACTGCAGTGCTGAGAATGATCCACCGCCCAAATAGTACCTGCTCTGTGAGGGTACATGGGGGTCCTGACCACTGAAGAACAGGGTAAAAGGGGGCTAACAGAGTATCAGAGAAACAGATGGACTACAGCCTGTAACTGTAGAACTACAAAGTGCAGCTATACACATACATATATATATATGTGTGTGTGTGTGTGTGTGTGTGTGTGTGTGTGTGTGCGCGTGTGTGTGTGTGTGTGTGTGTGTGTGTGTGTGTGTGTGTGTGTGTGTGTGTGTGTGTTGAAGTGACACCTGCCCTTTAGATCATTGGGAAACTGGAAATTATGGCCATAATGTGCACTCGGTGATGTTGATGTTGAGATATTAAACCTACGTGAACATTCTAAAGACCGTCAACGAGCTTTACCAAAACAACGAGCTAGTAGCAGCCGCTTTCTCTCACATCGAAATATACCCGCAATATGTGATATTAGGGTTAAATTCAGCACTTTATTTTTTATTAAAGTTGAGTCTTTCCAGGCTGATTTCTCTGCAGCGACCGCTAGCGGCGTCGGAGCGACACGGCAGGCAGGAGGAGGCCGACACAAAATGGAGGCTTCCGTTTAACTTTCTGTTTCTTTTTCGATTCTCGACGCTTCTGAAGAACCGAGGGACACGCCGAGCAGGAAGCGGTTAGCCTGCAGCTCTGGTGCCAGTTTCCAGCCCATGAGGCAGCCGTGCGAGGTTCAGGCGGACGCAGGGTGTTTAATAATCGCGGATAGAGACAGAGGAGGACCTCCGTCTGCGGGCTGCGGCTTCAGTGCTGCGCGCCTCAGCCTGGTGGCTGCTTTAGCCGTTAGCCTAGCCGTCTGGAAAAGGCTCTTCCTGGTTGCACAACCATATTCTCCATATCCTCGAAGCTCAAGACGAACCAGTTTTTTCACCACCGTCGAGTACAGAAATAGAGTTTTTATGCGGCTAGAGAAGATCATGTTTGCATCTGGGCGAACCGTCTAGCCTTCCGAGCTTCGCTTTACCGTGCGGGAGTCAAAGTTAGGCAGACATTTCGACGAAGAATAATGTAAGGAAGGGAAGATCTCGATGATCTGATACCGAGAGGAAAGCAAACACCAATGCCTCGCCTTCATGGAGAATGACGCTACACTAGCGAAAGAAGGTGACCGACTTCTTCTTTTCCCCATTAAACTAGGTCCAGTGTGATTTTAAGTTCAGGGCTGCGTGTCGTGGCTGTTCTAGGCCTGAACTGTGGAAGAAAACACGCTCAGTAGCGTCGACATGTTTCTGTAGCTTTAACGAGCGAACTAGTTTAGCGTGATTTAAACTTGTGAGTGCTGGGGGGTTCATGGGCTTCACAGCAGCGCCAGACCCAAAGCAGCTCGCCAGAATGATCCGTTGTAGTTAAATTCGCTGTTTTTACCACCGTTTCCGAAATGTTGGACGTATATATTTGAGCGTAGACTGAGAGACGGGCTGCTGCACTGAGAGATGTAGCGCTGGAGCTTCACTTCAGCTCTTGCCAGCACAACGTGTGTTAACACATTGGTGCGGGTCGAATTCCTGTCAACACTAGATGTGTTATCTTTTGAAGCAACGCCGTTTTCCTACCCAGACCTCTCTTTGGACGTTGTGTATATAACTAATTAAAACCTTAGTTTAATCTTTAGTGAACCACGGACTGTGAAAGGCTCCAACAGTGATCCAGCTTTTAACACAGGGGTGGGCGATATGGCAGAAAGAGTATCACGATACTTGAACGTGTTTTCATGATACACGATGCTTATCGCGATATTATGGTTTTTTGATAAGTGGAATGGATTTGATAAGTTAGAACAGACAATAAAAGTCCCAGCAGTGCCACATTTACAGAAGTACTGTCAAAATGATGACTGTGGTGATTATAGAGTATCCTGTGCACTATCCAGTCAAACAGGACTGTTTATGCATACTTCGTAATGACGTACGCAGCTGGTCAGTATTCTTTATGTGCTGACCATATCCACGATATGCTCAGACGTGCATGTTGTAACGTCATTTATCACAATAATGATCAAATATTGTCATATTTCCCACCCATACCTTAACATTATTTCATTGGCAGTTATTGTAAACAGGCTGTACTGTACTTACTGTAAACAATTTGTTTTGTAGGATTTTTTATTTAATTTTCACAACGAATACCTCTGAGTGTTTACAACTGAGTTTGCAGTTTCTGATATGTTCCAAGTCCTTGTTTGATTTGACTAGGGATGGAATGATACCAGTGTTGAAATCTTGAGAAACCAACTGATCTGATATTTCTACTGATCCAGATTTACATTTATGGCATTTGGCTGACGCTCTTATCCAATTTGATCATTTTACACAAGTAGGCGAAGGCGGTGTTAGGAGTCTTGCCCAAGGACTCTTAATGGTATAGTGTAGGGTGCTTACCCAGGTGGGGCACTGAACCCCAGTCTACAGAGTAGAAGGCAGAGTGTTACCCACTACACTAACCAACCACCACATGAACACCACAGATGAACTACTGTGCTTTCAAATGAGTTATTTGTATTTGAAGCATTTAAAATTAGTATCTAAAAGTAGTTTGTGCTCAGGCTACTCAAACACTGTACCGCACAACAGGAAGAATTACGTAGTTAACACCATCCCATCACACAGTGGAAGTGTACCGGCTGGATTTGTTACAGGATTAGACTGGATTAAACATTTTCCGCTGGTATCAGTCCATTACCGATACCCACCAACACTAATGTGCCATCTCTAGTTTTTGCACAGATGCCATCCAACAGTGAGCCTTGACGTTGTGAAGTCTGGGCTTGTATTAAGTCTTCCTGCTTTTAAATGAGCTACTCGGTTCCCTTTTAATTTCTTTACTGTCAGGTTATCGATTCTACACAATTATTTGGAAATAAATTTAGTTGTTTTCCCTCAAAATATTTTAAACGTAATATTTTTAAGCTTTCAGTCTGTCAGTTAAGTGGAACGCTGTGGTTTCAGAACCTAATTGAATGGAATAGGCCACAGCACTTGAATATAGTATTTTAAAAGGCTTAAAATAATGGAATAAATAACCATGCCTGGAAGGTGATGCTGGGCTGGGTCATCTGTAAAAGCATTAGGAGATGATCAGAAAATACAGTGAACACATTGAAAAGATTTTCATTGTCATTTTTGTCATGTGTTCTAGGTCTTCTTGAGCCTGTGCTTCCAGGCTCAGAAACCTTTGACAACAGTATTTTAGCACCGCTTCAGAACAACTATTTGTATGAGGAGTCCAAGGGGTTTTTTACCTATAGCTCGGCACATTTGATAAACAATGCAACTCTACAAAAAAGGGTAAGTGGAACTCTATTTTTAAATCTTGATGCCTTTTGATTGCACAATTTAGCTGAATGTTCTTGCCCAACTGATCTCTGCCATTGACTTTTCCATAGTATTCTGCTTTCTGCGCTGAGAAAGAGGAAAAAGGCTACTCCAAAAAGGACCTGGAAGAGTCCTTTGGCTTCTTGTTATTTGACGATGAATCCACGGTACATATGTGCTGCACTGAACACCGCTGGCTGTACATTTAAATGATTAGTGGTTTATATCCTGACACCCTGTTGACCTTCATTTAAAGGCAAATAAACTTGCGGATACGGGCCTAATGGTTGGGCAAGGGACATGCACCACGCTTGGAGATTCCTCAAAGGGTAATAATTACCACGTCTGTGGTAGCTTTTCTTTTATCTTTTTGTTACTGCTAAAATGCTATAGTTTTCCACTCACCTCAGCTGAGACATGTTTAAAGATCAAATATTACTTCTTTAGTTTAGAACTGGAGCAGCAAGGCTAATATTGCTAACACTAAAACTCACTAGTCACCCAAATGCCTCAAATAATTTCAGTAAAAATACATCACTGAAACTTGAAAACCTTGTCAAACTGCATTCATGTCTTTATTAAGATGGTGCAGACACATTATGACTTACTGTGAACTATTATAATAAACAAGATAGCAGGTAGCTGCTTTAGACAACAGAGTATGTCTTTACAAAGCAGTGCTGTTCTAGAATCAGTACTTATGACAGTGACCATAAATACAGAGGAGTCTGATCCCAGGTGTGTCCTGCTTTGGTATAGCCACCCAGGTGTTGTTTGAAATGGCCGTACTGTTGAAGACCTCAGTGCCCTGAACCACAATGAAAAGTCTGCATGACCTTAATGAAGACCTGGTTGTAGTTTGAGTGGGTTGAGTTTGCCTCATAGCTCAAGTTCTGAACTACATGTCGTGGTTGATTTACTACATCTTGGCGTAAGTGTATGTTCCTTTCAAGCAGCATTACTCCATGTATTTTGATAAGATATGGTAAATATTTTGTCTATTGTGAAACTGAAAGTTATAGTTTTATGCTTAACTGTAAATCTTGGTTTCAGTTTCTGTCAGGACTGTCGTTTAACGATAAAGCTTACCTATTAAACACATAAATCCTGGTATATAACAGCACGTGTAGTAGATCATAGTCTGTTTCTAAAGTACACAGTATATTCTGTCAGCTCAGTAAGTGCTAGTCCACTCTCAACTCAAGAAGGCTACCACAGTGACATTACATAAAGAGTCTCACAGAGATTTGAATAACTTACAAGCTCTAAATTAGAAGTGACTATAGCTTTAAAATTCAAAGTAAGCCCTGCATTAGCACAAGAGAAATGTACTTTAAGTAAGCTCCTACCGTGTGATTTGCCCAGCCAGGATGTCTTCTGGTTTTGAAAGTGAAAGTCTGAATGTACAGCTTTATATACTTGAGTATGTAAGAGAAACTAAGAAATAGAAAGAGAAAGTGTTAGAGTAGCAAGTTCAAAGTACTTATGGAACAGTGAAGCAAACATTGGAGGATGAGGACTGAAAAATACAGTGAGAAAAACAATGCAGAGAGCTCAGGGCTTTGCCCGTGCAGTCACTGCAAGGACATATTTTACAGAAATGTTTTTTTTGTTTGTTTGTTTTTGTTTTTGTTTTGTTTTTTGACAAAGGTCTTAACTGAAAATGTGAAAAGCCTTTATCAGCGGGCCCTATATATATGAAGGCCATTGTAAATAGTAAATTGTGGCATGATTTCCATTGACTAAAGTGTGGAGCAAGAAAGAAATGAAATGCTCACTCACATTAAATTACTAGTCATTTCAAAAGTACTTCAGCTTCAGAGGTCATTGATACGTCTAAAATTGGTGTTTAAGTTAAGTAACCCTGCACAGTTTAATTCCCTTCTCTAGCACATCTAACTCAGTTCATTTAGGCCATTGAGTTAAATGCAGTGTATAAAAGCAGGCAAAAGCGCTCCGGTCACTAAAGGATAAGGGTTGGTAAACGCTGGCATGGTTTATTTGACACTAAGTAATGTCATTTGTTTTCTCTGAATAGCACTGAAACACCTCTACATAGACCACCTGTGAAGGGTTAATGGCTGTTGGTTATTAGTCAAAGCAAAGTTCAGCTGTGGGTTTGGTTCCTTTTTTTGTCTCTGCTTTTATTTTTCCTGGAACATGTTCTACAGCAGTAGTCTGCAATTTAGTGGTGTCATGATCTGTCTACTGGTTCTCTAACCTTTCATTATTAATTGATACATTAATAATAAGCAGCTTGTAAAACTGATCAGTTGCATTTTTAAAATAATCAACTAATTTAAGAAATACATATTTAATACTAAGCTATTTTAAAGACAAAGCTTAGTTTAATTGTAAAATGAGAGCTTAGAGTACTGAACTGTGAGGACTGCTTCATGCTGAACTGTGTCCTACACTCTGTCTTCGTGATCTGTTTTTTTGTTGTGTAGATTGTTGAAGAACTGGTTTTTCCTGAATGTTATGGCAGTTTGCTTTAGCAGGCAACGTGCTGGAGCTTGAAAATGACAAACACTACTGATTAGAATTGGTTAGAAATATATAGTATGTAGTTGTATATCTTATTAGTTCATGTGGAGAATTGAAGAAAGTTTAGCTTTGTATATCTCAGCCGTGTTCAAGATACATTCTTGCCTCACTTGCTTGTAAAACCACATAGTATTAAACAACATGTTAAAATAGTACACCACCATTAGCAGTGCGTTCATTAGCATGGTATATATAGGCCTAGTATGTGTAGCGTAGTATGGTGTGTGGTTTTAGACCACGTGTGTCAAACACAAGGCCAGATTAGGCCCACAACACAATCCTATATGGCCCGCAAAAAATATTTTTATTTTCTGTTCATATTAGCCCACAGTGTGCTGCACGACATTCCCCAGCAGGCACTGCAACCCCTGTTTTAGACGTAGCTTCTAAATCCTAAATGGATAATGGTCTTTACTCATTAGAAACTGTTTTATTTTTGTTAATGTTTGTTAATGTTTAGTACATTTGGAATTTGTTTCTGAACCAGGTGTGTATATCTCAAAGTACTCTGACTGCCTTGACCTGAAGCGGTGGTATGATGGCAAGACCGGCTACATTGTCATCTTAAAGTTGACCAAGGTAAACAATAAATAAATAAAAGAAGGACGAGTGAGTATTGGAGAAAGATGAATGTAATTCTGTCAGGTTTTCCCCTAAAAATTGCCCAAGATGGCAGTTTTGCAGTCCAAACGTGATTTTTTTATTCTGAAGGAAATTTTTGTGTTGCTCTTTATCAGGGTCGGGTCAAAGAGGTGGCTGAAAACTACACCCAGAACTTCACACGTCCAACCCCCGGCTTTGACTGTCATGTGTCGGAGCAGCTCAGAGCAGTGTGCACCACCACCAGCTCCTTCCTGGCCTTTGAACGAACTCAGGTGATGTGTGCCTCATTCTCTGTGTGTTTCAGCTTTGACACTCGGCAGCCTTTACCTGTCAACTGAAGTGTGAAATCCTGTTATTTGTGTACACTCTTGTGCATTCTGAAAAGCTGACTATTTTACCTCGTGGTTTCTGCTCTCATCATTCCTGCTCTAAAACAGTGTGCTTATTGAGGACTTAATGCTTGACTAGGTTAATATTTATTTTTACAGTATTATATGTACGAGCTCCTGGACAGAGGGAGGAAAGCTGCGCAATGCCCGAGACACGTATACCCTTTCGCTATCGTGGCATTTTCCTACGGGAAGGCAGCCATCTCAGATCTAGAGTTGAAGGAGAAAAGGTCAGCACTACCAGTTCAACTATCAATTCAAGAGAGTGTCTAAATAGCATGTAGGCCACAGGCTGCTTTAACTATAACTTTAACCAGAAGCAGCATGTAAGCTACATGTGTCAGTTCCAATGTCAGATGTTGCATTCTGTAACCAAAATAATATTAAACTGTAATATTTCTTTCTCTTTAGATTTTTGTAATCAATTTCCTTGTGATAGACATTTAGAAAATTTTGTACTTTTTTGAATTTTGTAAATTTTTGAAATTTTTGACCATGCCAGCCATGTGAGAAAAAGAAAGTAGGAAGACCCCTGCTGTTTGTGTTCAGAACATAGGTTAACAATAAATTGGAAATGATGCACTTTACTTGCCATGTCATCTCCATATTTAAGTATATTTTACACTATACCAAAGATCCCAATGATTAGTTTATTAGTAGATACTGCTCAGTTCAATTTTTCCCCCAAAATGATCTACGAAGTCTATTGCACACACATCCCACAAAGCACAGCTGGTATCAAGCCATATGATTTTTAGTTCTGTTTTATTTTAATCTTTAGTTATATTGCTGGGCAAAATATTCTGCGATTATGTTGTATTTGTAACTGCTGTGCTTTTGTGGTCGAGAAATGTTTGTGTCACTAAAGTTACAGTGATTTTTAATCCATCATTAAAAGTGTCCATAGGCAAATGGTCAGATAGTGCAGTGGATAACACCACTGGCCTGCACTTGGGTGACAAGGGTTCTATTTTATGTTCCTGTAGGAATCAGACAAGACTTGCATTTGTTTGCCATGCTAAGCTGCTCATTATAATAGTGTCCACTAAAAAAATAGATGTAATGCGAGAAATTGGGAGAGTAAGATAAAGCATCCATTGCCATACCAAATAAATAAGATTATACACCGTTCGTCCTTATGTTTATTTAAAAATAAACCTGTGCTGTGTTCGAAATGGTTCACTTGTTTACTCACCATTCGATATTCACCACATAGCATTTACTATAGAGTGCACTGGAGAACGACGAGGAAATGACTGATTTGTCTTTAAGAATTCAAACAATACAGTGTGGCCAACCCATTATATGATATATAGTATCACCCAGCCCTATATGATTTGTATGTAAACATTGTGCTGATACTGATAAGTAATGTTGTCTCTTCCCTCCTTCTCCTTTTTCAGCCAGGAAAAAAAGACATGTAAGCATTACATTACTATTATGTGTATATGTATGGTGTGCGTATATTATACAGGAACATTTAGCTCTTACGTCATTATTGTTGTGCAAAAGCAGTACACCTTTTAATTAAACTTTAACATTTGAATATGTTTTATTACATAGAGTACTATACAAACACTTGGAATCTGTTATTCACTGTCTTTCAAATACAAACTTATTGTTCCTGCTTGATGTCATTTAATGAGACCCTTTATTTTCAGCATTTCATTACCAACCCTGGAGGGGTCAACTCAAGATTGAGTCTGTTGTCTACGAGGTTGGGTTGAAGTCCATCCATGGAGCCATATTCCCAGCAAATCTGTGCGTTATATTGACTCATTAATTTATGTTGCCAAAAATGATTGATATGAGTGAATGTTGTAATTTTCAGCGTATTAAAAAAGATACTTACTGTGAAAATACAATGCTGACCGGTCTTGTATTTCTCCTCAGTTCAAAGACAGTCAAAGTTGACCATGCTATTGGAGTATGTGAGCTGAGAAAGACACTACCTCAAGCAATTTTTGAAACTTCCGTTGTTGGTGAAGGTGTGTTGAAATTCATATTACTTATTTATAGCTTACACAGTTCTTTAGACCATTAAATGACATAATTCTTACCGTTTAACTTGGTCAAGCATGTCTGCCAGGCTGTGAATTTTTATCTGTTTATGTTTCCTTCATTCTAGTCTCTCTAGATGGCAGGAGTTTCAGTTTGTATGATGTAGTCTCCCTTGAAGCAAGAAATGATCTGTCTATTTTAACCCATGAGCTAAAGGAGAAAGACATGGTAAGTGTGTGTGGGGGGGGGGTAGTTTTTGGAGCAGGGGTATGGGCTAGGAGAAGATATAGTAATTACAGTACATTTCAGTAATTTTCACTTTCTTTTCACATACAGGCCCTCATTATATGTTTAGAAGATGGTGGTTTCCTTATATTATTGCACTCATCTCATTTCCTCTCTTATGAAGGTAATGATCTTACTCTAAATCCAGTTTACATAGTACCTTAATTTGTTTTGGAACACTTTGCTTTGATCAGTAAAATGTCGGGAATATTTTTGTAGGTGCAGGGACAGACAAAGCCTCCACTCTTCAAGGAATGTTTATTTTCCCAGACTCCAGATCTGTGCCAAGAGGTGAGGAAATATTATTTAAAGCATTTAATGGCAATCGTTTTCAGCCTTTCACATGGCTTCATTTATTATTATTGGTTTTGTTTTTTTTGTGTAGAGACCAAGAGAGGACACACCAAGCCTAAGGTTTCACCAGAGACTCTTCAGGTTCTCCCAGCACTGAATTACGCTGAATCAGAAATGGAGAAGTGTCCTTCAAATCAGCAGGGGGAGCCCCTTGGTACAGTGGAGAAGCATCTGCAGAACTTTGCCACCCTCATTCTACCAGGTCTATCAAGCAGTCCTGTCAGGGAAGCCAGTATGTTTCCTGATCAGTATGACGTACCTGATGGTTTCCCTCTGATTGCCCCAAAATGGACAGAGGAGGCTGGGGCACGCTTAAAGACTTACTTGAAAAATCCTTGTGGCTTTCAAATTCCAGTGGCAAGGGCACTGGAGCTGCTGGCTGCTGGAAAACAGCAGCGTAATGACGATCATGACGATGATGTCTTTTATTATATATCATCACCTGAGGAGGCCCCTCAAACACCTGCTGACACATCTTTGGAAAGAGATGTGATGGATGAAGCTGACCATGTAAGTGGCAGTAACAGCGTATCTGATGAAGTGAAAGCCACTGACCAGGAGCAGACTGAAAATCAGAAAGATGTGGCTGCTGAACTGTCCTATTCTGCTTTGCCAAAGGAAGGTGGTACCCCTGGTACAGTGGTAGTGGCAACTTCTGACATCCCTTGCGAGAGGACAGATCCCTCACCTAAGTCAGGTGACCTGGCTGAACATTGTGACGATGCTGTTACAGACAGTGAAAATATGTCTCAGAGTGCCTCTGATCAGATTGCCCCTAATGATGAATGCAGTGAAGGTCCAGAGGCAATCTCAAAAGAAACCACCGTTGAAACCACCAGTGTACCTTTACTAGAAAGTGGAACTGATTTCTCAGCTGTGGCGTCTAAGGCCAGTCCTCCCTGTGAGGCAGAGGCTGAGGGTCATACTTCCGAAAAAGAAGACTGCAGATCAGATGTTCCCCCAAAAGAAGAGGGTCAAATACCTGTTGAGGACAAGGAGCTTCCAAAGGAAGCTGGTCTTTCAACATCCATTTCAGTCCCCACTCCATCAGAGAACCAGACTGAAGCAGTAGTTGAAGATTGTAAGAAAGTTCAGCCACAGGAAAACAGTGACATTCTACCTCAGACAAAGCGTAATTTGGCAAGTCGCCGTGGAAAGAGGAAAAAGAGGGGTTTGAGACGGAATGTTAAAATTGGTGAAACTCCAGCTTCTGCTGAAAGCACTTCTTTGCCCTCTTGCTCACCTGTAGACGCTACGCCTGAACAGAGTGGTAATAGTGAGATGGTGTGTTCCTCATCCAGCGACCTGCCAAAAAGGGACTGGCGTTCTCTCCCACGGCGCAAGAGGTTCTGGAATGTCGATTTCAGTCTGAAGCGGGTGTTGAGGTCAGATGCTAAGACTGAAACCGAATCTTCAGTGGAGGAAAGTCCCTCCATTACAGATTCGAGTGTTACTGAAAACATAATAACCAGCACACCAAAAAGAAAGATGGAAGGCTTTAGTATGAGGGAACGATACGGCCTTAAGACAATAATCACAGAGTGTGGAAGGGTCTTTGTCCCCCATGGATCGGAAGTTGCCACAGGAGACATGAAGTCAAAAGAAGACAGTCAAGACTCTTCATTGGTAACTACCAGTCCTGCAGATGATAAACTAGCAGATACACCAATTACACCTTCCCCATCTAATCACCTACAAGACATTCCCATGAATACACCAGTTAAAGCACTGTCTCCCCAACAAATTACTGAGAAAGACACCACTTCCCACAACAATTCTGGTCAATCATTGGACTCTGATCCCAAAAAAAGCAAACCAAAAGAGAGTGTGTACAAGGCAATATCCATAAGTAAGCTAAAAACAGTGCTCAAAAGAGCCAAGAGATCTAGAGATAATGGAAAATCTGCATCAGACAATGCAGAGCCTGAACTGAAAAAAGGCAGATCAAACACAGATGTGGACTTGACTCCAGACAATGCCAAATTGAGTCCTTGTAAAGATACAAAAGGCAAAACCAGCAGTGCATTACAGAAAGATCTGGAACTGGCTGATGAACAAGATCCAAGCAAAAGTTCACAATTTAAACAAGACCATGTATCATGGAGAGAACTCAATACCTCATCGTCCCAAGAGAATCTGATGCCCAAAGAAAATGGTATGAATATAAAAATGAATCTTTCCTTAATGTGTGGAAATGGTTGGAAAGATTTTTAACATGCTCATATAACAATATATGGTATCATGTCATAAAGAAATATAGTAATAATATTGTAAAAGTGAGACCTGTGGTACATAAAATCCTTGAAATGTCTGTGAATAATCGCTGAAGTGAGTAGATGTGCATTTGACGTTGAAGCTTTGAAAATGTAATAGTATAATGAGAATGTTAAAGTGTCCAGTGTGTTCTGTCTGCTTTTATTTTGCTTCTGTCCTGCTAACCCTACTAAAAATTTTCCTGTACATAACCTATTATTAAGACATTTCAAATTAATAACATTGTAATGTTAAAGCGATATCAGTATTTTACATTTTCAGTAGGGAAAGCACCATGCTATCACAGCTTCTTTTCTTGCTTCTGTCACCTTTGTGTGTGTATGTATGTGCATGTATGTGACAAGTTCTGCTTTGTTTTCATGCCCATTCTTTCTTGCTGCTTTTTCATGCACTATTGTCTCTGTGTTTTGTTCTTTTTTTCACAGGATGCATCAATTTTGACATCTCTGCCTCTAAAGAAATAGTTAAACAAGCTGACCAACAGCTTGTTGCTGCATTTACTGAGGATAGGGTAGGAGGAAAAGGTATAAGCTCTGTGGGCAAAAGCAGTAAAGAGGTACTGGCCACTGGTGTATCTCTGCCTTCAGACGCTCTTAATCTCCTGGCTGACTTGGCCCTCAGTGCGAATAGTGACAAAATGCTGCATTTTTCAGCAAAACCCAGACAGGAGACCCTTGTTGGAGCCAAGACTAGTATCTCGCCGGAGTCAGTTCTTCACACTCTGTTGCGAGGCTCCTCTGCCAAATTAAAATTACCCCCCAAGTCCCCTTTTCCAGAGGGTCTTGTAGTGCCTGGGGATTTGATGTTGGAAATAACAAAAGAGCATTCTTACTCACAGCCCACCTCTCTGCTGCCAGGTTTATCAGGAGCATGCCCCCAGGCTCCCCCTCCTGCTGGATGTGTTGAGTCTCTTCTGTCCTTGAGCCCTAAGCTTCAGCTGAGGTTACCTGAACACTCTAGTGGCGCAATATGTCCAGATAAAGGAGGCAAAAATGGATGGAGACATCTGTCTTTGGATGTGCCATTTCCATCTACTCTGAAGGCCAAAAAGCCTAGATTTCTCCACCAAAGGCGCATCATTGAAAAGGGGGGCTTGATTCAAGTGGGAAGACTTTGGAGAGAAAGCTATGACTTTACATTTGACAGCAGGTTCACAAATGACCGACTAGAGAAAAGTGTGACAAGAGCACTACATGGGTAGGTGATATGTTTTTACCTTAATCTCTTTGCTCGTTTTCTTTTTGCTTTATATCCTTTTTATTTTCCACTTGAAGTTAGGCAAGGAAAATGTTTGATTGTTGCCTGTAATGTTTTATGTAAATGTTAAAGTACTGTCAGGTAATTTTGCAGCTGTATCAAAGATGGCATTTAAGTACAGTTTGAAAGCTTTGGAACACACATACATGTGGACATCCTAATATCACATCCATATGTGCTTCTTGAAAAGCCGACTCCATTCAGCCACAGTATTGGGTGTTGGGCGATAAGGCCAGACTCACAGTCAATGTTCTGGTTCATCTCAAATGTCTTGATAGGGTTGAGGACTCTATGCAGGCCAGTAAGGTTCTTTCATACCAGATTCACAGCAAGCTATTCTTTAAAAGGCCTTTTTTAAACTGTTGCCACAAGATGGAAACACAGTTCTCTAAAATGTCATTGTATACTTAATTCAGTGGAATCACACGGGCTATCCTAAACGGCTCCAGACCATTTATTCTTCCACTACCAAAACTACACTTAGCACCCTGCATTCAGGCAGATAGCATCCACCAAACCCAGAATTGTCCATCAAACTGCAAGATGACAAAGTGTGATTTAACACTCCAGAGAACACGTTTCCAGCAACAGTGTGCCAAACCCCAAGAGCATTCATGTTTGACGTTGTACATTGTCATCTTAGGCTGAATCATGGAGATCCATGAAGCACCAGGCAAACATTTCCTGTGCTAATGTTGCTCCAGAGGCAGTTTGGAACTCATCAGAGTTGCAACCAAGGGCAGACATGCTGTGGTTCAATACTCTATAGCTGTGAGCTTAGCGACTATTCTGTTGTCTTGAATGTATGCACTTATGCAGAATAATGGCACTTACAGTTGACAGGGGCAGCTTTTGCGGTTTAGAAGTTTCAGGAACGAATTTGATGAAAAGGAGGCATCTTATGCTGCCACTCTGAAAGTCATTGAAGCCTTCAGTGCTACTTTTTATACTGCCTGAATCTTTTTGGAAGCTTGTATGCTTGAGTTTATGAATATTAGCAATGGTTTGGCTGAACCCACTAATTAGAAGTGATGTCCACATACATTTTGTCATGTATTGCGTGTTGTTAAAATAAAAACTCTGAGTATCTTTTCAGACAGAAGAGCAGAAATAGCTGAGCCACAGTATTATCATATGGTTCTGTTTTAAATGGGTTTCTATGGATTCAGGTGGAACTAATTCATGTACTACGTTGATGACCGATTTAGATTCATAGGCTTATGTGTTGTTGTTCAGATAACAGTTTCATCTTGTGTGTATGACATTTCATAGGACATAATAAAACCAAACAATATATTGCTAACTGTATATTTCTGTCTTAATTTTCTCAGCAAATGGGATTTTAACATCGAAGACACCTATGAGCAAGTCCATCTCATCTTCCATATGTGGATAGGTCTGTTTTACAGTAAACCCACATCCAGGTTCTTTCACTTTGACCACAACTCTACCCTTCTAGAAAGAAAAGAACCTCCAAAAGTGCCAGACGTTACCAGTCCTGTTCAAGCTTCTCCGCCAGTATGTGATGCTGGTTTGAGCTCCAAGGAAGATGGAGCTAGTCCCTTGCGTCCTGTATTGGATATTTTGGACCTTTCGGTTAAAGCATCTGGGCCTCCAGATCAATGCATTGTTTCGCAAGGAACCAGTGGGGAGAGTCCCAAAACCAGTTCTGACACAGGATCAAGAGTGGAACAGACAATGGAAAGTAAAGAGCCAGCCGATGGGACCAGTTCATCCCATTCTTCCAAAGTTCCAATAAAATCAAGCGCTGTGGTAAGAAATCCTAGATTATTTTGTCTTCATACAGCAATAAGAAAATGTCAATATGAAATACATGTGTCTTCCTTAATGAACAGTATCTCAACACCTCTAGAGGCTTCATCATAGGGCTGGTGATGGCAGAAGCAAATAATTCGGGATTTTAACTAATGGAAAACTTCTGAAAAAGTGACACTAAGTACAAAAATATTTCTTGGTAAGAGTTTGCAATTATATGGAGGTTTACCTGATAAACAGCCTGCAGTTATTATCATGTAATAGTGTATAATAGTGATATTGCTTGAACTACCTTGCTTGTTTTGACCAAGTAATATAAGTTTACCAGTGTTAAGTGTTCAGTGAGTTTAGGTTCACAATTAAAACTGTTGGCACACACTGTTTTCTTGTAGGAGTCTAGACTTTATCTGAACCTTTTTTGAAAATGTTTTTAACATCTCCGATGTTAACAGAGGCTCTTTGTCCTAATATGCAAAGTGTGTATATTCATGTATGTATACATGTATATATTTATATTAAGGCTGGCCTTAATAATAATTTCATATAATTTTCAATAATTTAATAATAATAATTTCAAATACTCAAGTATTCGTTCTTTATGTTGGATTTCATTTCTCTATTTAGGATTTGGAAGCTGCTTCT
Organism: Pygocentrus nattereri; assembly: GCF_015220715.1. Taxonomy (NCBI): domain Eukaryota; kingdom Metazoa; phylum Chordata; class Actinopteri; order Characiformes; family Serrasalmidae; genus Pygocentrus; species Pygocentrus nattereri. Next base: position 10,424,207 of record NC_051238.1, on the reverse strand, counting down.
TATTTGCAAGCCACAAAAGTTTCATCTTACATTTACAGTTCATCAGTAAAGGCTTTAAATAGAATGGTTATTGTTAATATATGAAAAATGTTAAAAGTAAATAAACCATTGCTGATTTAATTGAATGCATCATACATTCAAGCCAGGCATCCACATCACATCACCTCAGAATACACCAAACTGCATCTCTTTCCACATGGCTGTTAGGGATGTTAGTGATAAACCAAATAACTGTTACCTGATAAATACAGACATTTGACCAATGGTTTTGGTTAAAATAGTCATTTAATTTCTGATAAAGAACTGAGATTTGAATAGGTGGGTTTTTCATTCAACTTGAGTTCAAGTGGTAACGTCAGAGCCCTTCATAGAGAGATAAAGCAAAGACTAAACCATCCTAAATGTTTACAGTGCTATTGCAACTAGGATGTTTAGCCATATGACACATTGCTAAAGTAGAAACAATTCACTTTTTTTAAGCCATGTTGTTTCTCTTGAATGTAGCTTGATTTTATAGCCTACAAATTCTGTCCTTATTAATGCTTAGTCTAGGTAGTTAACTCAATGACAAAAAAAGCTTAAAAACTTAACTATTGGCTTGATGAATGTTATTTAAACTATGTACTCAGGCTAGATCCAGGCTGTGTATGTAAATGAACTATTAATATGTAGTAAATGTAAGCAAGTAGACTCCATTTGTGTTTCAATCATATCTGTTACATTAGGTTGTTTTTATTCATTCAAAAAGCGTAAAGACTTTTTTCATGTAAAACACAGGACTGTGTTTCATGTTTTCATGGGTCGCCTCTGTGATTTAGGTTTGTCAATTAGTGATTAATCACAGATAAATAAATGGTCAGTTATCAGTCAAATGATTTAGTCAAAATCCACATCCCTAGTGACCATTGAAGGTAAAAGAGTAAAGGTACTTCAGAAATCACATGTGGGAGCACTGAGTAGTATCAGATGTTAAAAATGCTCAGTGTAACATTTGCGATAAGAAGCTGGTAGACCATGGAGGCATGGTAACTTTGATAAAAATATAAAAGTGTTATATGAGTACTATTCATAGGCTGCATGCAGCTGATTTCAGTATGATCAAGTCTGATGATTATGAGACTGGTGCTTGGTGGCTCTGGTGAGGTTAAAACTTGGAAGCTCGCTCAAAGCCTCAAACCTGTTTGTTGTTGTGTTTTCTGGAAGTGGAGGCAGAGGGCAACAACGATGCTGCTGATGTTGTGGCACTCCCAGACAGAGGAGAGTGGTGTGCAGGTGAAGTTCACTCCAACCAGAATCCCTTTATAAAGCTGACACAGAGCCTCATACCATGGGTTGAAAGTGAGCATAGCTTCAGCAGTACTGTTGCCTTCCAGCCTGTGTTCCCTGTGTTCTTGGCATCGAGTCCAGTTGGACAGGCTGTACAAGGGTGGTCCTCTTTTCATTGAGACAAGCCTGTAGCTCTAAAAGCTCCTCGATACTCCACTTCACTCTCAGTAGTTCAGCTGTGACTGAGCTCAAAACCAGTAAAAACTAACAAAAACTGTGATGGTTATGAACAAAATATGTATTTTATCATAGCAACATATAGCATGTGAGCACTTAGGCATCAGCCTGACTATTAATAAATAGTTGCTGCCTACGGAAGATTTTGCAGTCAACATGTAAAATTATTCATCATAAATATTACTGGCCCTCCTTCACCAAAGAAATTTTTTCTTAAAAACCACTTACGCAGTTTTCACAAAGATTATGACTTTCACCAATGTTTTCTTATTTGGAATTTGTTCTTAAGTAAAAACAGAATCTACACACACTCAAGAGTTCAAAGGTGTGAATAATTCTGTAGTTTAAGAAGACATCATATATCTGATGCAAGGCAGGACCTTTCTCAGGAAAAAAATTACGAGAAAAGGGAAGATAGTGATGAATGAGGCCCATTGTATTCAGGTACTGGTTTGAACATAGCAGCAAGTTTTCAAATCCTGAAAAATGCTATCTGGGTCAGCCCTGAATTATATATAATTTCTTTATACTAAGTTTTTTGTGTGTCTTATACAAATATACAATAGCTGTAGAGAGATCTACATTGTCTCAAATTCTATTCTGAATATATTTACAGACCCATTTTTTTAATCTATTGCAGAATTATAGATCCACTGGGCACCTCGTGGAAGAAAGTTCTGCTTCGGACTACGATTACAATGACATGGACAATGATGCCGGCACTGAAAGCTCCTACACAGAACTCTTGGAGAACAACAGCGCATACAGTAATTTGTGTGAACAGGCATCAAATATGCACATAGGTGAACAGAAATGCTTGAAAGTGCAGAAGACTGTACCCTGCAAGGATCAGGGTGTACCAGAGGCACTGAGGATCAGAAATCCTGTGAGAACGGCCTCTGGCAAAGGCACAAATTTTGATGCGAAAGCTGTTGCCGTATTCCACCAGGTTGTACGATCTGTCGGGCCTGTGATTCTCTCAAAGGCACATGATCAAGCTTCTGAAAGAAAAATCATACTCAGTTCACTAAACTTTAAGGACAAAACTGGAGATGGAGCCCCAGAATCAAGGTGCAGTGAGAGTGTGTCCAAGGACAAGGATGAAATAGCACTCCCTGGGAAAAATGTGCTCTCTGGCAACAACAAAGATGAGAGTGCATTGAAAACCCTGGAAGCAGGCAGTTCTGCCAGTTCTATGGCTGTTTGTACTGAAAATGATAATACAGAAATGGAAGTTAAATCTGTGCTTGTTCGCAGAGATGACACATCTATAAGCATCTCAAAAGCAAATGACAGTACAAAAGAAAAAGTTAATGATGACACACCTGTGTCTGCAGACATGCATAGTGTCATAGATGGAAGTGATAAGGCAAGGAAGGAAGTCGAGCCTATGAGTGTTGACAAGCCTACAGATGGAAGCAGAAATGATGCAACTGAGAGAATAAATACTAAATCAAATGAGAAAGAAAGACCTGTGGCTGAGGTCAGAGAGGAGACACTTGTTGTCAGAGGGGACATCTCTGGGCATGACATGAAAAACGAGATACCTCATGGTGTAAGTAACATGAATGATGAAAGGATGCTAAAGGATGGAGTTAAACCTGTGCATGATGTCAATGATGGCGAACTTGTAGATGTACAAAATGGAAATGATAATGCAAAGGATGGGGTTAAAACTGCATGTGATATCGGAGATGGTACACCTGTGAAGGATGTTAATGATCAAACAAAGGAGGAAGCTAGACCTAGTACATCTGTGAGTGAGCGCCATGATGACAAGATGGAAGGCATGGAGGTTCATGATGTGATTGATGCAGGTGACATCAGAGAGACTTTGCCTGAGAAGTCTGAGAAAAGTGCATGTGAAGAAATAACAGGAGAAAGTAATGAAAGTGAAAAAAGGGAAGGAGCGCAGATCATCTGTGATGATACCAACAGTAAGAAGGACTCAGAGCAAAAAATTGTTGAGTCTCATGCGTCTGCTCTTGATTTGGCAGACAGTGTAGGTATGAAAATATGTGATGAGAAGAAATTAGAAGATGAGACACAAGCAAATGTGAATGAAGTGAATGTCTCTGGTGGTGAGGCTGGTGTGGAAGATATTGTAAAGCTGTCTGAGGGTGAAATAAGAACTGAGACATCTGTAGTGAGAAATGATAGCGAGCACATTGGTGATGTTGCCCAACTAGAGGTGACACCTGATTCGTCTGCAGATTGTCTAAGCTTGTCTGCACAGCAGTTCATGAAGATGAAAGAAGACCAGAGTTCACCTGCTGTTGGTGCCACTTGCCCTCCAACAGAGAATAATAGTGAAAGCGCAGTTCTCTCACCTGTGGTTCAGAACGAGACTCCTGTGATTAATCAGGCTGATCCTAGAAAAGCTTGCAGTGACGTTCCTCCTTGCACTGCAGTTACCAACACAGAACCATCTATTATCAATGAATCTAGCCACTGGGACTCCACCAAAGTGGCTGATGATTCAGCAATTTTAAAGGCAACACTAACCAAGGAGGTTGATTCAAGCAAAGACGTTAAATCGCAGAAGAAAGACACCAACCAGAATCGCTTAACCTTCACAATTTCCAAAGCATCTGTTTATAAAACCTCTGAGATACAAAATGATTCTGACAGTCAGGATATGTCGCCACCAGCTCTGCAAATAGATATGGAGCATGAGCTCAATAGCAGAAGTTGCACCCCTACTCAGGATGAACAGCCATACGATTATAAGGCTTGTGAGGATTTACAAGACAATCACAGTTTTGAAAGAGAGCTCCACCCAGTAAACAGGAGTCCCACCGTTAAAGGGTCGGCACCTGACAGGTCCGTTTGCCCACTTAGCTGTTCAGAGAAGCACATTTGTAACTCTCCAGGTCACAGAGCACAATCTTTCCCTCAGGATACTTCTTGGTCTGCTGAGACCTTTGACACCACAGTAAAAGTGACTGATAAAAGTGAATCACCAGTAATCAGTGAACATGTGCCCAAACAGAACTTGCGGCATTTTGACCATGTAGACGTTACCCCACCAAGACACCTTTATTCTAAAGAAAGTCAGCTTCAGAAGGAACAGTTTGGTCATTTGTCTGAGGAATATGAAGACCAGTCATCAAAACTGGTTTCTTCATGGATGCATGAAGCTAGCTTTAAAACGGAGCTACCAGATATGCTCAGGGAACGTTTTGCATGTGATGAGGATGCAGCGGGTCCTCTTATTCACTTCAGGAACAATACATCTATTCACAGAGAACTTGCACAAATGCCAAGAGAAGCCACAGACGGTGGCTCAGATGGCTGGGTACGCCACTTTCGCTATGCAGATTCTGAATCTGCTGTGGATGAGTCGCAAGAAAGAGTGTTTCCTTTTAGACATCAAGCAGATTTAAGTTTATCTGAATCTTATGACACAGATAGTGTTCGTCACAGTAGAAAGAAACTCAAGAGAACCTTCTATCAAGATACATGGGACCAAGAAGGCTTTGAAGGAACTACAGAGTACAGCATAAAGAAGACCTTTTCCTGTGGTGCAGATCGCACAAAAACATTAAGGACAGTCACTTCTAGCTCATATCAGCATAAAGGAAACAGAAAGCAGTCTTTTGACTGGCGCAGGTATTTTAGGAGAGAAGGAATATTTAATACGAGTGATGAGAATGATAGATTTGCTCAGGATCCACCCTCTTCTATCATCACTGTCTTTGACAAGAAAGGCAATAGAGCAATATTTGAAAATATGTCTACTCTAAAACGATCAGTAGGCACACATGGACTGAACCTGACCGTTGAAGACCCTCTCCATAACTGGGAAGATCAGCGGTCGAAACCTGACATCACCCAGTCTTTAATGGAAGTTGAGTATCTCATCTTCTCAGAGAAGATGAATCAGATGCTCAAAAACTGCAAGGCTGGTGCCATAGCTAAAACACAGCACAGAGCAAATCTCAACCCAGCTGAAAACCCTATGACTGTTCACTTTTCAAAACTTGATGAGCAGGAAGGTTCTGTTCCATTTGATGAGACTTGGCCAAATCATACCAAGTTGAAGATAAATGTGGACATGTCTGAAAGGAAAGTTGTGAGGGAGACCGTGAATTATGGTAAACCCTTGCATCTCCAAAGTCTTTTCTGTGAAAGAGGTGATGAGGCGGCTTGCACCAAGATATCAGACATAACGAAAGAATGTGTGAAGTCATACAACACCATGATGAATGATGTTTGTACCGGCAAGACCACTCTGCGTCAGCATGACAAGACCAAAAGAAAACGGGATGGTGAAAGTGCTGCAAGTAGTAGCAAACAGTCTGCTTTCTGTGGTCGCATCAAAAAGGCTATGTTTGATAACCTGCATGATAATTTGAACTCTATTGTGAGGCAAGCATGCAAGATCAAGTACAGGTTCTACATCCTGGTTACATCAGCAGACCCCTTTTTTGAGGAGACCAAGGTAGGAAAACATTGTATGAGATGTAGACACCTGAAGTTGTGCGTCATTTTGTAATCTTCGTCTTACCCATATTAGGAACTCTGGGGACTAAGCTGGTAATTTTGTTGTACATACATTTTCCTCCAAATGGATCCTCTGAGGTTGTTGAGCAGCCAAAAAACAAATATTGCTACATGCAAGCTAACACTGTAGCAAATTGACATCATAAGACTGGCAATCTCACCAGAATATCCAGTGCCAACAAAGAAGATTTGTCAGCTGTAAAAGTTAAGTTGTTTTGGCAGTAGTAAGCTACAGTTTAAGTTACAGTTTACAGTTTAAGTAGTTGATGTTGTTAAATAATAGTGTTGAGGTTTAGTAATGACTTACTTTGATGCAACATCATTTTAATGCACAGTGATAGCTTGCTTGTAGCATTCAATGTAGCTTCACTTGAACTGCTAAACAACCTTGTAATTCAGAGGATCCATTGACACTTGTTGAGCCCAGAATGCTGTTTTGGGTGGACACGACAAATCTATGGGTGGGTGGGAATTTGAATTTTACTCCTGTTGGATAGGCTGCAAAACACAAAGTATAACCAAAATACAGATGTTTGTTAATCTTCATTTAAACAGTGCAGTAGGAAGAACTGCAGCAGGAGATGCCAGCTTACTAGTCGACCAGAAGAAATAACATTCCAAGCTCATAATAAGTAAACACACACATCTCTTGCACATGGGAGCAATAATGATCGATAACTGTACTGTGCTGGTGATTACTGGTGTTTATACCTTCAGTTTTAATGAACTGATTGATGATTGTGTAGTGTTCAGATTTGGATAACCTAGTTATTGTTTTTATCTAATACTGTATTGGGAGCTTGGCTTCTTTTTCGCTTAAAACAAGGTGTTCATATGCCTTCAATCAATAAATCCACCCAACTTTCCTCCCTGCATTTGTCTCTGAAATGCTGGCAATATCACTAAAATAGAACTTGGTAAACTTACACTCGAGCTCATAAAGTTTCTATGTTCTGCTGTTGAAAATTGTGGCTGCGTTGGTGATTTTGGAAGGAGCAAGTCACCTCAGGACTTGCTAAACTGGAATTTTTTTTTATTAATCAAAGCCAAAAATGGAATTTTGAATGTGCCATATATTTAGAGTGTATTTTCATTTGCATTTTGTTTTACTAGTAAGATTTCAATACTGACAGTACACATGAGTTGTCATTTTAAGGTGGACTTTTGATAAAAAATAAAATATGTGGCCCGGTAGGCCCAGTCACAGCACCACCACTGCTTGAGAGAAAATGTACACAGGAAAAAATGTATTTGGTTTGGAACGTTTTGGTTTACCACAGGTCACCAAACAGTGTTTTTCAATCAGACTATTCATTTTTCTCCTAATGAAAACTTGCTTAGACCCAATTTTCCTAAAGTGTGTAAGAAATCAACTACAGAATGACGCACAACTTCAGAGATCTGTTGTATCTACAGGACAGTTGTAGCGTGATCAGAGAAAAGTGTTCATGAAAGGATATTGTTCTGATGTTTAGGACCTGTTGGAAGCAGAGGGACACACAGCAGTTGAGCCTTACCAGTTTGATTTTGATGACAACGACCAAATTCCTCTTCTTATTATATTAAGAAATGAAGACATTGCAGAGCACATATGTGATGTAAGATTTATTTTTTTTTATTGCAAGATTATTATTAAATGTTCTTGAATTTCTAGTGAAATGGACTCAAGTTAAAAAATTCCCACTAACGTTCTGTCTTCCCAGGTTCCACATTTGCTTGATCTGAAGAAGTCATCCAGAGTCCTGTTTGCAGGCATTGACCAGCCTGATGATGTTGTGAACCTCACACACCAGGAACTTTTTGCCAAGGGAGGCTTTGTGGTATTTGATGACACTGCTTTGGACACACTGACCTTAGGTAGTGGTTTTTAAATGTATAAAATGTATTTAAAAATATCACTTAACATTAGAGATGCATCAGTACCTTTTTTTTTCAGACTATATTTTTAGTACTCCCCGATACCAAGTCTGATAGCGTACTGTTTTACCATTAAATGATTAAAATCTGATTTTAAATTGCATGCATTAGTTAGCTATGCTACATTAGTTACTTAGATCAATTACGCCTACAGTGGAGAAGAGTGGGTTTTGTTCCACATCAGAAAAGTGTTTCTTTGCAGCTGTAAGTAAAGTATGTTTCATAGGTTGATGTCATTGTTTCAACATGTAGTGCAGTGACAGCAGAAGTCACATCCAAGTCACATCCATGACTGCCGCGTCCGAGGACCTGAGTTTAATTTTAAAAATCTTGCTCTTTAGTGACTTGCTCTGCACATTTGAATAGTCCAAAGTCTACAATTTATATACTCACACTGTATCAAATCACTCCGTCCATGCTATGTGAAATGCAGCCCTTACAGACAGTTCTGTCTGTGCACAATTTCAAATAAAGCTGTTTCATTCAAAATAACATGCTACGTGCCGAGTACTGAGCAAACATGCTGAGAAGCTGAGCAGCGCTGCTAACACTGCAGTGAAGCTAAAATCCAGGCGTGGATGTACGCAGTAGGACAACACACTCTCTACAGCCTGTTTTACAGACAGTTAAAATATTTACATTTACACCTCGCAATTAAACTCTGTAAAACAGAGGAAAGACGGAACAGACAAACTTTGGTAGGAATGTCTCCACTCGTACTGGTTAAGCAGTTGTGACTGTGTGTGTTTAAAAATGAGCTGAAACTGCACAGTCTATTTCTGTTGGCTGTTTGCCAGGGCGGAATGTTTATAGTGACCAGTGACTTTGTGTCCAGGCTCCAAGCGGTCAGTAACACTCCTCTGTGCAAGCAGAACCTCCTTCACTGCCAACTTGAGTCGTTTGTTCATTAGTGTAGCAATGTACACTCATCTTATATCACATGGTATCAGTGTATATCGGAACGTTGGTTAGGTTAGTGACCCTTATTAGTCCCACAAAGGGGAAATGAATGGGGTTTTGGAGAATTTTTTTTTATAAATATACGTAAATGAGCAAGATCCCAGTATCGGTATTCATGCATCTCTACATTATATAATTTTTTATTATTGAAATTCTCAAAATACCTCATGTAATTTTTTTATTCTGTTCTTCTTTTCCTAAACTTACCAAAAGAAAACATGAAAAAGGTTGTGGGCATTATGGAGGAGCTTGATAAAAAAGGGAAGTGGAAATGGTTTCTGCACTACAGAGACAGCCGCAAGCTTCGGGAAAATGCAAGGTAAACTCAAGTTTATTCCTCTGGACGTAACAGGAAGACCAATCCCAAACAGAAGGAGCCTATAGAAACATCCTGTGGCAACTAAAACAAATAGCCAATGAATGGTTGGGATAGTGTAGTGGTTAACACCTCTTCCTTCTACACTGTAGACTGGGGTTCAGTGCCCCACCAGGGCAAACACCCTACACTATACCAATAAGAGTCCTTGGGCAAGACTCCTGACACCGCCTTCGCCTACCTGTGTAAAATGATCAAATTGTAAGTCGCTCTGGATAAGAGTGTCGTCCCTCGACACTTGTTTGACCACCAAGACTAAGTTCTATCTATGGTTTATAAAATAAAACGAATTCAATTTGTTTGTTGAAAGAAAATAAAAAGAATCGAACGAACTAAGAAATACGAGAAGACTCTTCAGAATTCAGAAGTGCAGGTTCTTTATTCCTTTTGAGCATGGAGAATGTATTCCAAAGGCCGTTGGATGACACTGCCAAATATACAGAGTTTGTACACATGTTTTATACCCTCAGTGAAGGTGGGGTGACATCGCCCCACCTCTTTTTGTCATCTCCTGGTTTCACAAAACCACCATTATATCCAAATTGACCTTCATATGTCTATCAAATAGAGTCTTGTGTGAACCATTATCTCCAAGTCTAGTCTGAATCCTTTTTTTTTTTTTAAAAAAAACATTGTGCCAAGCGCATGCTGGTACTTTTCCATCTCGGCTTTTGACCTTGAAAGGTTTACAAGTTCACTCACTCCCTATAAAGTGTTTATCTTCTCTCTTACGCCCTACTGAGGAAGCCTGTTTTAGGGCACTTGCTCCAATGTGCTAGGCCATATTGTGCTTTATTTATGATTTATCTACATAATACAAGACATTTTAGTTTTGGGAATCTTCAATTTACATCATTCCCCCCTTTCGCGACAAATAGTCGCGAACAATACATCTTCTGTATCTTTATGCGATTATAATATGTTGTCAAGTGCTTATTGGATATATGTTTCTGGATAAATGTGTCGTTAATAATTGTCTATACTGTATATGGTTTATATACTGTGGTATATGTGTTACAACTGCTACTGCTACAAAACTAAAAACTAAGTTTCCACATCCACATCAAGAGCGTCAGCCAAATGCCGTAAATGTAAATGTAAATACAGGGTGAGTCAAAAGTCACAGGACACCGTTTTATCTTATTTTATTTTTTTATGCTGGCACAAGCCTCCACGATGCGGTGCTGAAGGTAGTGTTTGTTGCGGATTTTCTGAGCATACACAATTTGTTTGAGATGGCACCAGACATAAAAGTCAGTAATACATTTTTTTTTTTAAAAACTAAAGCTGTCCTATGACTTTTGACTTACCAGTATATCAAGCAGAAACTAGAAAAAAAATCCCTCAACATGTTTAAACATTTAGTTTGTGTAACAAAAACCTAACAAATCGCTTGGTGTATGAAGTAAAGAGATTGAATACCTTTATTCAATAACAGCAGCTTTAGCCAAAGAATAACTACAATATGAGCCTCTGTCTCTGTTTTTGGCCACATTACCTTCAGGTGCAGTCCTGAGGCACAGACGAAGAAGCACTTTGTGGACTGCTGCCAGGAAGCTGGGATAGTGGAGGTCTTGCCCTACCACGAGTGTGATGTCATTTCACGAGACAGACCAGACTACCTTCGCTGTCTAGTTCGTCTCCAGATCCAGAACGCCTCTGCACGGTTCCCTGTTTTCATTACAGGTGAAGAATTTGCTTTGTTTCATGCTCATTTCTCTTCACATAATCATGTTTATGTAGGCGTTTCTGTGGTTCAAGATTTACATTTGTTCTAACATTTTATTAAATAAAGTAAGAAAAATTTTGTATTTTTAAGTGGGTAGATATGGGAGGTTAAAGAGTATTAATTAAAAAAAAACTTTAAATCAATTCATAACATTGATTACTTATGTACCCTGCATCACGCATCAGCAAAATCTTCTGCAATTTTACTTCTTATGTTAATGTTTATTCATTTTTGTTTCCCTTTCAGATACACCGGCTGAGACTTTTGGGAAAAATGGGATTTTAACTATGAATATTTACACATTCTCAAGGATTCTTTCAAACGACACATGTTCCGTTTCATAACTCACTAAAAACGGCCATTTGGCACCTTTTTTTCTTGCAGAATCTGGCTACTTGCCTTTTGGCGAGCGTCCTCTTGTTCATAATTGTAAGTTATTTTGCTCTGTACATGCTAAACTTGTAAAGTTGTAGAAGTGACGACACATGTAAAATGTTTATGTATTCATTTTTAAATACTGTAAAAAATGCCAGTAGTATTTTAGTGTATTTCAGTTTGTTTTCATATGGTTTTATAAATCATATTGACCCATTCTAATTTTAATAAAATACTCAAGAAGGTTTGTTTACTAGTTATGTTTCTTTACAGTGTTATGGTACATGAACACATTTCAGCAGTATACCAGGAAATAAAACAGAAATTAAATGGTTTTTTATTGATCTTATATCAGAAATCAATAACACACAGCTTATTACTGTTATCATTTGCTTGGTGTAGACCTAGAACATTTTCACAATTTCAATAAGACCAAAAAGGGTTTTTATTACAAAGTGATAAACAGACTGTGTTTTGTAATGTTCAGTCAAGAATGGGCAGTTTTTTGGATGAATGTGTTTGAAATAAATACTATTACTTTATATATAATACTGTTACATTGGTATATTTTTGTGGGCATTCTTTTGTAGTTTACCCTGATAAATCTACATATTGCTGTTCTTGGAAGAAAACCTTGTATCTCCATTTTTGAGGTTTTTCAGGTTTTGATATCATTTCAAAACACCCGTTACCCTTTAGTTCAAGATGGATGGGGGGGGGTTGTCTGGTTCCATTGTCTTACATCAAAAGTAGTTTTTTTTTCCTTCTGGAGATGCAATGTTTTCTTATGACAACAGAGATATGAGTTTTTTTGTATCACTGCACTGTATTAAATCAAATGTCTGCCACTGTCTGACATGACAAATGATGCAGAACCAGTGTATATAAGTCAAAGATTATACATAATAGGCCTTCTTATTAATAAGATTGCTCTACAGTTGTGATTCAGTTGTTCAAACTGCTGTTCACGCAGTAATATCTAATAAGTCATTCCAAAAGGTCCCAGTAGACCACATCGATTTTGAAATTTTTTCATGTCAAGGAACCTGTTTTTCATCTTCCATAGTTTGTTACTTATTGCACATAACTCAAGCTAATTTTTCTGCCGCTATTTTTTTTTTTTTTTTTTTTTGCCAAATAACACTGAAATAGAACCCTATCTCACTAAAGCTGTGACAGGAGAATGTGGCTGGAAAGAATATTTTGGGTTAAACTGGGTGCCACTCTTCTTGTTGTCAAGGTATGTGGTGTTAATGTGAAACCAGATATTCATTTGAGCATGAAACAGGTGATACAGAATTTCCAATGACTGTCTATATGGACATTTTAAAAAGCCTCTGTATTCAGCCAACAGCATCCTGTTTTCAGAAATTGAACACTGGTGAAGGACTAGAGCGGTGTCTCTCAACCCTGGTCCTGAAGGCCCACTGCCCTGCACACTGTAGTATTTTCTCAGCTCCCAACACACCTGATCAAACTAATCATTTCCTTAACAGCCTATTATTGAGTTAAAGTGGGGGGCTTAAAGAAGGAAAAATAAAAAGTGCAGGGCAGTGGGCCTTCGGCACGAGGGTTGAGAATGACTTGGAACTTGTAGGATGACTAACAGAAACGGTACAGCCAGAGACCAGCTAACTAACTATACATCTAGAAGATGGACCAACAAGGAGTAACTAATAGAGTATACACTGCATGTGTAATGTGTGTGGAAGTGTAGAGATAGATAGATAGATAAGATAGATCTACACACACACACTGTGTGCACAATTATTAGGCAAGTCTTATTTTTGAGGATTGTTTTTATTAATGACCAACTGCAGTGCTCTCGGTTAATCCAAAATGTTAATAAACCTCAAACATGAATGTTTAAGAAAGTAAAAGTGAGGTTTTGGCTTTCTTAAGTGAATATCTATATGTGCACAATTATTGGGCAATGATTATTGTGCAGTATTATTACTCAGCTAAATGAAAAAGAAAACATTTTCCCATCTCACTTTATTTTCATCTGTTCATGTGAGAATTATAAACAAACAACTCAAAACTTTCATGACAGACGATCAACTTTTTGTGCAGCAGCAACCACAGCCTCCCAGACCCTGTTCAGAGAGGGGTACTGTTTTCCTTCACTGTAAATCTCCCATTTAAGAATTGCCCACAAGTTCTCAATTGGCTTCAGGTCAGGTGAGGAAGGGGGCCACGTCATAAGTTTTTCATCTTTAATGTCTTTACTGGCGAACCATGCAGAGGAGTACTTGGATGCCCATCCATCTGGTCCGTCAAGGGTCACTCTCATTTCATCAGTCCATAAAACCTTTGAAAGATCTGTCTTCAGATTCTTCTTGGACCAGTCTAGACACTTCAGCTTATGTGTCTTGTTCAGTGGTGGTCAGGTTTCAGCCTTCCTTACCTTGGCCATGTCTCTGAGCGCTGAACATCTTGTACTTCTTGATACTCCAGTTTTGGAATATGACAGAACTGGAAGATAATGGGTTCCTGGTAGCTTCACGCTTGATTCTTCTCAAATCTTTGGCAGTTAATTTGCGTCTTTTTTTCTCAGCACGTTTCTTGCGACCCTGTTGACTATTTGCAACAAAACGTTTAATGGTTCTGTGATCACGCCCCAATATCTTAGCAATTTCTGCATCAGCAGAATTTCTGCATGCAGAGTTCTGCATCCCTCTGAGAGACTTTTGGTAATTTTTAACTTTTCAGAGTCAGTTAAATCTCTTTTTTTGGCCCATTTTGCCTAAAGAACAAAGCTGCCTTATACTTATGCACACCTTGATATAGGGTGTGGACCTCCTTAGGCCACACCCTCCCTCATTACACAGATACACATCACCTGCTATGCTTAAATCCATTAAGCGTTCAAGTTTATCCAGCTTGGAGTTAGAAAATATGCCTAAAAATGACAATAATAATTGTGCACACAGTGTATACATTATATTCCACTCTCAAATCCACAGGTGTTTCTGTTAATTCCTTCCGCTGTGAGACGGCAACTCTGAGCTGTGATTTTGAAAGGATGTGTAGCTGTCAAGATGCCTCACTGAGGAAATGAAACGGACAAAAAAAGAGTAAATACAGAAGCTGCTGGTGGTCTCAGAACAAAGAGTCCAGACCTCAACACCACGAACGGTGTTTCGAATTACTTGGATGATGAGAAGGTGAAAATGCAATCAACTTCCAAGACTGAACTTTGGAGGTGTGGAAAAATATCCCTGCAGATTTTTCTTTGAAAGCCTGAAAGCAAGTTACCTGAAAAGCATGGAAGCTGTGATGGCAAAGTGTGGACAGGATAAAGGCTAAGAAACCTGATATACAGGCCTATGTAGAATAATTTGTACTTGGCCTTTTTGAGAGGAAGTCGAATAAACAAAGGGTTAAATAACTGGGTTATCTGAGGGTTAAATAACTGGGTTATCTGAGGGTTAAATAACTGGGTTATCTGAGGGTTAAATAACTGGGTTATTTAACCTAACCCAGCTAAGCTAACTAGCTCTTCACACACTGCAGCAAACTCTGGTGTGCGGCCTCCAAATGCGAGTTTCTCTTCGACCAACGCGGCTCAGCGTTTCCCTCTGTAACTGAGTGCTCTGGACTTGCTCTGAGGCCGTGTGGAGCTTTAAGGGCACCTTCGGGGCCATGCTGTTGTTTTCAGGCGCGCTGCACTGATGAACTTGGTGCTAGAGAAGCTAACACTTTCCTCAAGTTGAAAATGCTAACAGGTTTGCGTCTTAGTGTTCGGCCTCTAGTCCAATATAAGCCAAATTCCTGATATTACTGAACTATATGGAAATGTTACTTACAGAACTGGTAAAACAGAAAGGGGGGGGGAGAAAGGGGGGGTGGGTGTAAAACAGTTATAAACGCACGTTAAAGGGGAACTCCGTCGCATTTTCAGAGTTTCTGCATGTAAACAGTCTTTCAGAGTGGCTTGTGTGAAATGAGATGAGCTGTGCTGACGGGAACCAAAGTCCATTTCTAAAGTTACTGACTCGCGTGAACTGGTTCTGAACACGGTCTGGGGTCGAGACGACGGTTTTCAAACGGTTTGGGCTCTAAACCTTTTTTTTAGCACGTTCACCGCGGAGTGATACATACAGGACGTTGCGAGGCAACATAGTCCCCGAAGAAAACTTTTTTTTTCCAGATTTTCCCCTATTTTATCATCATCAGCAGCAGCAGCAGCTTGACATATAAAAACTCAGAAGGCTTTCGGGTTCACTGGTGGTTTTGTGTAGTAAACAAAATGTCTGTATCTGTGTGGTAGACGCGGTGTTCCTACTGCCGCTCTGTACAAAGAGCACTCTCACGCCAAGCCTCTGTTTACATTCCCGCGCCTGGGCTCCGCGGGGCTGCCGGCGAGCGGCGGCGCTCTCCTTTAACACTGAAAGGGGGGAGAAGTGCGCTTAAAAGCGAGCGTGTGAACCAAAACGTTACAGTTCAGCTTTAGACTGAACGAAAAAGACGAAGCTGACCTCTGCCACTTCTTCTAAGTTCCCCCCCGTTCCACCTTAAATAGTGCAGCGACCACTTCCTCGCGCCTAAATCTTAACTGCTGCACTATTTAAGGTGGAACTGGGAAATTCGGACAGGAAGCCAGCTTTAGCCTCGTATGGAAGAAAAAAAAAGTCTTCACGAAGTTGTGCTATTTGTGTCCGGGCGCTGGTCAGTCGTGCCTTCTTCGCACATGCTCCTACTTACGTTCCTCTTTCTGCATGAAAAGCGCACCCAACCGGATGCGTGGTTTGGTTTTAACTCAACTGCAGAGAGAGAGAGAGAGAGACCCGGAAAAAGCCATCCATGTCAGAGCCATCATGCGCTAAACTCTCCTCCCTGCGTCAAAACGCTTCCTTCAGTCCTCTTCGCCATGGTGAGCGCCTTCCACGCGTTGTGAGGAGCAGAAGTAGGACCTAAGACCCCCAGAAGCCAGGACATCGTCGGTGAGTGGGACTTGGCGCTGTTTTTGGCACCGATAACGCGCGCGGGCGCACGCTAGGTGTGGCAGATGTGTTTGTGGGCTGCTAGTGGTTCAGGGGAAACTTCCTCCCCTCCTGAAAGCCCTTTTCCCCTCATATTCACCATCCTTGCTTCTGACGTAAACCTTATCCACCTCCTCGTTTGCGGTAAGTGAGCGGAGAGGCTGCTGATGCGAGTTCACACCCTTCAGCGCTCCCTGCTCTGTGGCGCGAACTGCGGAGCGACGAGAAGACCTGCTTCATGGAGATGAGCCTGCACGAGCCCGTCCACAGCCACGCTCTGGTCACTGGAGCGGGGTTTTCACTGCCCACCTAACTCACGCTCTTAAAAACGGTGGTTCTTCAAGGGTTCTTTAGTAAAGACACTGTAGAACCATGCACGCCCAAAGAACCATTAGCAAGCTTAAATGTTCTTTACATGGTTAAATGGTTTTTCAGATTGATGTGGTTCTGCATTGTTTTTTTTAAAAAAGGTGTTTTTTCAAGGGTTCTTTAGTAAAGACAATGGTTCTATATAGAACCATGCACACCCAAAGAACCATTTGCATGCTTAAATGTTCTTTACATGGTGAAATGTTTCTTCAGATTGATGAAGAATGTGTTGTGTATGGTTCTACACTCTTAAAGGTGGTTCTTCAAGGGTTCTGTAGGAAAGACAATGGTTTTGTATAGAAACATAAACACTCAAAGAACCATTTGCATGGTATAATGGTTCTTCAGGTCAATGGAGAATGAGTTGTATGTGGCCCTATATAGAACCTTTTAGAAAATGGTTCTAGACAGTACCAAAAAGGGTTGTTCTGTTGTTACAAGCTTGACATCAAATTTTCAAAAGGTTGTACATATACAACACGTTCTCTATAGTTCATGGTTGCTTAAACCGCCGTGTTTACTAAAGAACCCTTGAAGAACCATCTTTATTAGTAGTGCTGGGGGGAATTCTACTGAAGCGAGGAGCAGTTCAAAGTCGACTTTTTAAGCCATTAAAGGGTTCAATTCTACAGATTGTTATAAAATGTCTGCTTAATTCGTCATTCAGATGGAAACAAAGTCATTCTGAGCGGTTTGATGTGAAATGGTTCTTTGTAGAGAAGCTTACAGTAAAGACTTTCCTCACAGCGGTTCTGATAGGAACCAGGAATCACGAAGTCTGCAGAAAAATAGCCATTTAATGTGCTAACCAAAGCCACCAGTGAGCCAACTGGTAAAATAGTGGTAAATCTGAAAAAATAGGTTTGCATTGGGTTCTGTTTGTCCTCTGAATGCTCTGCACGTACATCTCTGCCATGAATGGCCAAAAACTTATCTCGGAACCATCGCAAAACAAAGTCTCAGGTGTCAGGCAGTGTATTCATAACCACCTCTTGTAATAACTTTCTTTCATGTCGCGTCACCTCCAGTGTGAACAACTCCGACTCAGTAAGTTTCTCTAGAACGGAGCATTGCACACCAAACCACTCTAAATGACTTTGTTTACATTTTAAACATGTAGTGATTCATACATTTTGGTGGAATTACCCTTTAATTAGTGTTGTGTACTGCAGGTAAGTGGTGTAGGCTGTTGAGCGGTTGTGGTTCATAACCTCTCTCTGCTCTTGGTAGTTCTAGGACATGCCTTATCTGGACAGACAGAACCGCATCTGTGGATTCTTGGATATCGAGGAAAATGAGAACAGTTCAAAGTTTTACAGGCGCTACTTCATCTTGGACACCTTGCGCAACTCTCTCTTGTGGTACATGGACAATCCACAGGTAATTCTAACAGCATATTAGAGCAGAAAGAGTTTATTGGAGCACTAATACGTGACACGTTGACATATGACGTTAATATAACATATTGTTTTGCATAACTTTGCATTCTTCTTGAGAATAGAATCTGCCAGAAGGAGCGGGCTTTGTTGGAAGTTTGCGGCTGAGTTATATTTCAAAGGTAAAGCTTTTAAAATAATTATTACGGTCAGTTAGCAAAATTATGTTTTTAATAGTTTCTTTGAAGAAGAATTCCCACCATACTGCACTAAGGCTACTCTAAAGGCCAGTGGTATAACGCTATGTTCATTCATGAGTTTATGAGGTCAGGAGTGTATGACAAGACATTTTGGATGCAAACCTGCAGAAGTCTCCAAAAAACTGCTTACATGATAACAATCTGAAACAGCCACCACCTTAGAAATACAGGGTGTCCCAAAAAATTGCCCTCATTTGAGATGTGAATATCTGCGTCACTACGTGTCAGAGGCAAACGGAATGAAATGGGCGTCATGTTGAACAATACAAGATTTATTTCTCCAAATCCGAACAAGAAATTCAGAGGGATGTAGATTTTATAGCCGATTTCACAGCTTCACAAATGTTCAATATGCACACCGCCTGTGATACGACACACGTCAAGTCGGTAGTCCAGCTCTTGCTAAACACGCTGTAGCATGTCTGAAGCAATCTGCTTTCCAGGTGGTGCATTTTTATTGAGTTTTCTTGAAAATGCACGCTGCACACTCTTGTTTAACTGTGTTCGAGCATATTCTAACATTCTAGCATTTCTAGTGCCATTCTTCAACCTGGAAGAAAAAACATTAAAAATTAAACTCGGTTGGTTTTTTGTTGAAATTTGAGATCATTTGGGTCAACAGTTGCATCTCCCAACATGTGATTCTCGAGAAACTGCATATTTTTAACTAAATCATGTTCAGATCATTTATTTGCTGAGTATTCACTTGGAGTCTTTCAGTCTTACTCCTAAATGGATTGAGAACTTTGCTGAGGTCAAAACTCATCTGATAACACTCAGTACTGGATACAGTGTAATAATTTCTTTCTTTCTTTCTTTCTTTCTTTCTTTCTTTCTTTATCCTCTTTCTTTCTTTCTTTATCCTCTTTCTTTCTTTCTTCATCCTCTTTCTTTCTTTCTTCATCCTCTTTCTTTCTTCATCCTTTCTTTCTTTCTTTCTTTCTTTCTCCTCTCTTTCTTTCTTTATCCTCTTTCTTTCTTTCTTCATCCTCTTTCTTTCTTTCTTTCTTTCTTTCTTCATCCTCTTTCTTTCTTTCTTCATCCTCTTTCTTTCTTTCTTTCTTTCTTTCTTCATCCTCTTTCTTTCTTCATCCTCTTTCTTTCTTTCTTTCTTTCTTTCTTTCTTTTTTCTTCATCCTCTTTCTTTTTCACTCTTTCTTTGTTTACAGGTCAACGAAGTTTCGGTGAAGCAAAAACCCAAGACTGAATTCTGCTTTGGTGAGTCTTATTTGTGCTGGGTTGTCCTTAAACCTTTAAATCTGAAGAGACTGTGTGTGTGTGTGTCCACATTTTAGTCACTCACTCTAAACCTGAATAATTTACATATTAATTTCATAATAGTGACTAAATAATACACCTTAAAGGTGTATTCCACTTTTCTGCATAATTTAGTGTTTTGATGTGAAATGATTCATTGTAGAACAGAGTTTTCTTTACAGTGGCACTGATAGGAACCAGGGTTCACAATATCCACAACACAAATATAGCCGTATTAGTTACTGTACAAAACCACCAGTGAAGCTGCACATATCTTCTGAGTTTTTTATAAGTATATGTAATGTTGATACTGAAAGAAGAGTAGTAAATTTGATAAAGTTTTCTTCGAGGACTTATTTGCCGTTTAACGCCCTGCATGTACCTTTCTGCCGTGAATGGATTGACAAAATGTGAAGATTAGATTAGCTTTTAGTATTAAACATCTGATTCCTATTGCCACCACTGTGAACAATTCTGACTCAGTAAGTTTCTTTGGAATGAAGCATTTCTCATCCAACCACTTAATGGGGATATGTTTGAGGTTAAACCGTTATGACGTAATGACACACAATGGCTTTATATGCAGTGATAAATGCTTTGTCACGACGGTACTTCCTCCAAGCCAATGATGCCGTGGACTTAAAAGAGTGGGTCATCGCCCTCAATAAGGCCACCAAAATCACAGTACGTTAACAATACTTACAATACTTTTTGCTGTTTTTTTCGATAGGTACTGATGCAACAGGGTTCCTCCATTAGACCCCTTAACAGGCCATGGGCCCACCGGCAGGCCCAAAGTTTTATTACACAATTCTATAACTTAACTTAACTAACTAGCTTAACTAGTGTGCATTGAAGTCCCTGTAGTTACTGAGTGATGAGCCTTAGTATGTAATAAGCCTGGGATTTTAAGGGTTAATAGTCAAACAGATGCTCTTTGTGTGATGCCCTATAGTAGTTGTCATGGACCTGCAGACAGTGAGGGGGGAGGGATGATGAAATCTTTCTTTGGACGTGAAGACAGATGGACTGTTATTAGTTTAGGAGTTTATTGTTCGGGAGCTCATCATCAGAGAGGTTTGTTGAAAGCAGCAGTAGCTGAAATTTCAGCCATAGCTTTGGAGAATGCTGATGTGCCAATGTGCTGGTTTATTTTGTGACCATTGTTCTTGTGCACAAGACCTGAAAGTTGGTGCTCTAAGCACCACACTGTTCTCTCAGGGAATCTTTGCATGCGCCTCTAATGCTTTTTTCTGGTTTAATGTTGAAATTATTGGCATGGTTTTCTCTTAGGCTGTCATGGTTCCTTGATTTAAGCATGATTACTCAATTAAAATGTTATTAAAGTTTAGATTCTCCAGCAGTATGTATTGATGCTTGATGACAGTGCAGTTAAACTGTCTTACTGGGCTCTCTTACAGTAAGAAATCATTTCTATGCAGTTTTTGCCACAGACAGACAGACAGATAAAGTTTGTAAAGGATTCCCTGATTCTCTTTCTCTGGTGAAATGTTTTGGAGCCTTCAGAGAGCTGTGTATGTTTTGCTACTGTACAGTGTAAAACACTGAATACTCAATTTTAAAGATCACTTGGTTACTCGATCACATACAGTTCTGTGCAAAAGAGACTTCATTTATTTGATTTCCAGTTAAAACATCCATTAAGTACAAGTTATTCATATTTCAGGAGACATTTCTGAGGAAATTAGATGTAAGATAATCTATGTGCCGAAGGAGGTGGAAAGTCAACCATGCAGGACTTGGTAGACCACAAAACCTGTCCCCATGAGATAAACAGCACTTAATGCTTTCATATTGAAGAGAGGGGAGAAAATTAAGCTCCACTCTTGCTTCAGATCTGAAAAAAGGCCAGACTTCAAACGTCTGAGACTGAACTTTGTTGATAATCTACAATTAAGTGTTCTGAAAAGCTATAATAAGGCAAAGGGTGGACACACTAAATACTGAAAAAACTGATATTATATTTAGTCGTTGGGACTTTTTTTTTTTTTTTACCTGATGCTAAGAAATTAACTGGTACTTTGTGGTCATTTCAACTGGAAATTAACTAAATGAGATCTTCCCTGACATTTGCAGAGCACTAGTCAGTAGTGACAGCCATAATTAGCATTGATTAGCCTCTGATTCGCATTAATAGGTGATTTTTCCATGTTCAGGTTCCCAAAATATCACCCGTTACTCAGAGCACAGATGCTGCCACCATAACAAGCCAAACTCAGTCAACCTCTCGACAGGCCTACAAAACCGAGATCGTGGGAGGCGTGGTTGTGCACACACCGGTCCAACAGGTTCTCTTATCGTTTTTGTGTTTTATTAGGTTTCAGAGGGCATTGTGCACTGTGTGTCTGAGGGACAATGCAAACCATGTGTGTATTTGTTTTCTAGAATGAAGCAGATGATGTCTTTACTAATGACCCAAGCTCGCATGTAACTCTGAGAAGGTGCCAGAGTTTACGTCCCAACACCGTGAGATCGGGCTACTGCGTCAAACAAGGCAATGTGGTATGGCGTGTGATATCTGATGTTTATGATCCTGCACTGAGAGCCACTGCTTTTGTTCATGACTTTCACTGATCCTTTCAGAGAAAAAGCTGGAAGAGAAGATTTTTCATTTTAGATGACCAGGCCGTGAGCTACTATAAAAATGAAACGGTGAGATGCAGTAGTAATTTTTCCTGCCTGTAAAACTGCCAGGGCTGAAATGGACACTGACCGTGTCATTTTCTGATTGCAGGATAAGGAGCCATTACGCAGTATTCGTCTGAGGGACATAAATAAAGTTCATGAGTGCCTTGTAAAATCAGGGTAAGACAAGATGTAGACAGACCACGACATACATTGTCATGTCTGGGACCCTCTGTGTAGGTGCTTTGACCCTCTAAAATCTCCTCTAGTTTGATAGTGGTTACCAAGGAATTCATAATAGTTAATAATGTGGGTAATGATCCCTACGATAAACAACTGAATAACAGCAACCACTTGCACTAACATCCTGAGTGAATTTTGGCCTTCCATTACTTAAATGAGCTGTATAAAATCTTCAGGGAAATATAAAAGATGAAAGTGAAAGAAATCTATAAATGTAGTCCCTGCATTTACATTTCAGCACTTACATTTTGACAGTTGCAAAATTTAAATGTGTATTTATAGCTTTGAATTCGTCCATTAAAAATTTAATGTGAAATGTTTTAAGCAACTGGTCACTAGGCCTTAAACCTAGAGTTGGAGGTTTTGTTTGTTTGTTTACTTATTTACTTGAGAGTGATGTGGCTAAACTTACAAGAAGTTTATAAGTTTGTAATTAATGGACTAAATCTGGTTGTATAAATAAAAAAACAGTATTAGAAAAGACATTTATCGTTCTGTTTTGTGCCAGGTGTTCTATCCATGTTTAGCTTGTTTAGATAGATGTACAGACTTAACATACAGTTGTATGCAAAATGTTTTTTTTCTTCACTTATTAAGTGAAAATAAGTAAACACACATCCTCAATCGGGAACAAACTTAAATGTGACATTTTCTTTCCATTACAGTGTGCGGTTTATATTATATTCTGAGTTTCTATTCTGAGAACATATGTAATAAAATAAATGTGCCATAAAATTTAAGCATGCCACATTTTATGTTTCTTCCAATATGTTAAATTCATCAAAAAATCAGTAAATGTTCAAATGTGTGCACTGAAATGTGTCATCTGTAGAGGATGTGTTCATTTATTTTCAGTTTAACAAAATCAACAAAATATCATTTGAACCTTTGCACACAACTGTAGTGTACCTTTAAATTCTAAATATATTATGTACAGTAGCTGATTTAATTTCTACAGTGCTTCCTATTTAATACAATGTAGTGCACTGGGGTTGTGCTGTAGTAGAGTGAAATGATTCAGTAAGGATTTGTTTAAAGAGTATTTTTTTCCTGGCTCATTTACTGTTTTCTTACACAACTGTTGCATTTTTAGGGACCTGCTCTCACGTGACAACCTTTTTGAGATCATCACGAATACAAGAACGTTCTACATTCAGGTACATTTAATTGTAATTTTTCATTTTAAATGAGGATTTGGATTAATCTGGTGTGTGTTTGGGCACGAGTGATCAGCACCTGTGTGTATTTTAAGTGTAGTTGTTTTTGAATGATCGCTTTTTAAATGCTCCATTGATCAAGCAAGATGTAAACAGCACCTGCTTTTACACCATTCAGCAACTCGTAGGGGCTGTGAAGCATTTTGTAAATGCGTGTTGCTCTATAAATGAAATCTTAAAATCATTGAGATATTTTATCATTAAAGAAATTCTTCACACAACATACCGATGTTGGAAATGAACGAAACCTTGCAGGAGCCTTTAGATGTGATTAATTTGCATAATGGCATCTAGTCTGTTACCAGGTTTCATTCACTGTAAATTTAATGAGCATTTTTGTGTGGAGTAAAAAAAATGGATGTATGTTTTCTGGGGGTTTTGTGATGAACACAGAGCTGCAGCAGATTGTTTGTTTCTTTGGGAAATAGTTGAACTGTAACTTCAGAGAGCCATGTCCACTTTTTGATTGATATTTTTCCCCATAAACAGGCAGATACACCTGAAGAAATGAACGGCTGGATTAAAGATATTGCATCAAAAATTCAAGACTTTAGAGGACCATCAAAGGTAAAGTGTGCACATGTATATAAATGTGCAAATAGGGGTGTAAAGTGCACAGTGATGCACTCTACTGAAGGTTTTAAACTGCCTTGATCTTTGATTCGAGATCTTGATCTCGAATTTTGAATTATATTACAACTAGTGGTTGGTGGTGTAGCGGTGGTGTAGTTGGTGGTGTTCGTTTGGTATATGGATTTAAATTTTTCCTCAGGTATTTTTGGAGTTTTGTCATAACTGCTATACCGAATGGCCTTGAGGTCAGGGAACTGGCCTTGTGACTGGAAGGTCGTCAGTTCGATCCCCAGATCCGACAATACATAACCGCAGTGTCCTTAAGCAAGACACCTAACCCCCAACTGCTTCCCGGGTGCTGTGGATAAGGCTGCCCACCGCTCTGGGCAAGTGTATTCACTGCCCACTAGTGTGTGTGTGGTGTATCACTTCACAGATGAGTTAAATGCGGAGGTGAAATTTCCCCATTGTGGGACTAATAAGGGAAAGAAAGAAAAAGAAAGAAATAACGCTCCAGATAATCCCAGATAATGATGTACAAGCAGTGCAAGCCACGCTAATGTTAGCTCGGTTAGCTGCATAGGAAAATGAAAACGTAGAAGATCCTCGATCTCATCCTGCGGTGTAGTCCTGCATCTGAGGCTACTTTGTTTTTGAGACAGTGGCCACTCTTTGAGGGTTTGCCTTAGGCTAACATGGACTCCTGCGCAATTTCCACACTTCTGTGCCTAGTCAGAAGAAAGGCTGCTTGACTCGGTCAACGAGGCCACAGTCATGACTTTATGTGATTAGCAAGCCGTGTACCAGATGAAATGGCACTCACTCACACTGTGTGATGTGGTGATGTTAGCCGTGCATATTTTCCTGTAAAGTGTTTGAGATTGATAAAGTGCTATTAGATGCTCACCTTTTGAGAAACATGCTTCAGTCAGAAGTAGCTCATTTGAAAGCTTTTTTAAATGAAGAAACATCAAACCGGTATTGGCTTAATGTTTCAATATCGGTATCTTTAAAAAAGTGGTATCTGGTTTCTATAATTATAATTACAAGAATATTCAAGGGAGGATGAAGTACAATACTTTTGTCTATATATCATCTATATTTCTTGTTTAACTTGAGTAAAAGTACAAAAGTACTTGCTGGTGAACATACTTTTACTTTTGATATTTAAGTATGTTCAGTTAAAATATTATTTTTAATAAACAGTTCTAGTAAGGAGAACTTGTGTGTCCTGAGTTGTCTGTGAATACTTTTTCAAGACACTCGCAATCATAATATTCATTTGCTCATGGAGGGGGACCAACCCACAGCCCATGTTAAAGCATTCTTCCACACGTTGCATGTAATTACACAATTCCACCATAGAGATCTCCAAATACCCCAAACTTACATGGTGTAGCTCTAAAAGAAGTTGTTCATTCAAATTTTACAAGATTTATAGTGACTCAAAAGTACTTTTACTTTTGATACTTTAGAACATTTACAAGCAAGCACTTTTTTGTTCTTTGACTAATAGTAAATAATGTATGAAATTATAAATGAATTATTGTGAGATGTACAGCACTGATCGCACCAAATTCAGGACACTTTCTCTCTTCATTTTTGTCCTGCAGAGTTACCGTTTCAGTGGGCCTGCTGTCTCAGGACAGGGAAAACCCCCTCTTGTAAAATCCTGCTCCACCGCACAGTCATGGCAACCCTGGACCCCGGTCCCGAAGCACGAGACGCAGTTGATGGACGAAGGCCAGAGAGAGAGTGCGTTTTCCTCCCTGCCCTCTCTCTCACACACAGGCGAGAGCCTGCAGTCACAAGTACGCCAGAGGCACCACTCCCAGCCACAGCCAGCCAAGGACACAGACTATCCCCTGGACCTACATATTCGTACCACTGATGTCTAAAAGTTTCCTCTGCTGTTGCTGCTCTCCAGCGTATTTGTTCTGCTACCTAATTTTAACCATTTAATTGTGCTTTATTTTCAAATGAAGGGCTAGAGATTGTGTACAGCCTGCAACCGCTTCTAGAAATAAGAAAAAAAGTGTGAAGGAGAAATGTGACGAAGGCTGCATAGCTTTGAGCAACTGGGTCCAGCCGTTGTTCAGATTAACTGAATACTCTCATTGATGAGGCTGTACAGGTGAATGATTTTATGAAAGGTGCTGGAAGTCGGACCCATTTGTGTTATATGGTAGAAAAAATAATAAAAGCCCAGTAACTACGACTGGGGCCTGCTGCAAGGTTTTATTTTATATATGTGTGAAATTGCAGTTTTGCATACGACTGACCACGCATTTGACTTTTCTCCATGACTTAAAGGGGAATGCCACCCATTTTTCAGAAGTCAGTGAAAAGTTGAGGTGTAAACAACGTCGTTCAGAGTAGTTAGATGTTAGATATGAAATGGTACATTGTAGAGAAATGGTACTGAACCTACAGGTGTCTTCTGAGTTTATGTATGTAATGCTGATAATAGTAAAGTATTGATAAATCTAAACATATTTGTAGGCACTATTTTGCCTTACAATGCCCAGCATCTGCCTGCAAAGTCTTATCTCAAGACTACTGTTCAACAGTGTCTCAGGCATGGCATAACTGTTTTATGTAACTGCTTTCTGTGAGTTAGCTTTTGGCATTAAGCCAAACCCTGGACATCTGGCTCTTACAACCACCACTGTGAACAATTCCTATTTGGTACGTTTTTCCAGAATGACATTCCGCACCAAACCACTCGGAGCGGCTTTGTTTACATATTAATCGTTTAATAGAAATGTTGAAAATAGGGTGGAATTCCCTTCTAACCCTTATGGCGTATACTTGAAAGTATTATATGGATAGTACAAACTGTTGAACCCTGCTGAAAAAAACTCATTGAAACCATTAAGAGTTCCTGGTGGTGTCCAGTAGTCACCAATGTGTTTTGTGTTTGCCTGATCGGTTGATATGACAGTATAGATGATCCTAATAGTTACCTAAAAGAGGTGTTCTAGGATTGAGACCAGACCTAAAGGTCTATCATGGTACCCATTAAGCCAATTCCCATTGGAAAGCAAAACCAGGTTTGAACCCTGATGGTTGTCATTGTGTTTTTTTCAGCAGGGAAGTGTGTTTATGGTTTACTGTACTTTTAAATGTGCATAATTGTTGCTGCGGCTAAATGTTTTAAATAAAATATGACTTGGCGAAGCTATCGACGTGGCGAGGCTTTGTTCCAGTTAAGGAGTCAACGCTTACTCCGGTCCAGCTGGTGGTAGCAACAAGCCTGTGAAAGAAGCTGCTAAAGGTGTAAGGCTGTAAACAAGGGAAGCTAGGTTAGCTAGCCAGCCATGGCTAACACACAGCGATGTGCTGCTTAGAGCCGGATTGTGCTGGACGACGTCCTCGGTGAAAAGGGAAAGATGACATGGAGATAACACGCACACGGCCATCGCTTTTTAGTGACATTGGTAAGGCTCGTACAAACACGGAGCGGAGGTCAGCTTCTTATTCTTATTTCCCCGCCCCACCTTAAAAGGTGCAGCAGTAGTAGGTACCTGCTGCAGTATTTAAGGTGGAACGGGAAAATTCGAACAAGCGGCTAGCGAATAGGAGCCGACTTAAGCCTGGTTGACTACACACAGGGAGATTAAAGCGCGCGTTAGCTAGTTTGCTCGCTGCCACGTTTGGCGCATGATAAGGGGTTAAGCATGTTTAATTTCGGCCTTTGATATGAATAAATGTTGCATTGTCGTGCTTTAGTCAACATAGTTTGGTGTTTAGTGCTGGTCAGCTTATCTTTTTCTGGAAGTGTGCGGTGCAGTCGTGGCTCATTGCTGTGTATTTAGCGCACTGACGCTAATGCTAATGTTAGCCGTCTCCTTAGCAACGGGAAGGGAAGGAGAGGAAGCCTGCGAAGCGCGGTGCTGTTCCAGTGCAGCGCCGGCTAACCGTTTCACAGAAAACGTGTTTCACCAAGTTAGTCGACAAAGACACGGACACTGAATCAAAAGTGTGATGTCCACTGCATCAAGAACGACAAGGGCTAAAGAGTATTCAAGAGAAAATCACGACAATTTGGTCTTTTCTCGTGTGAGCGTGGGCTGATGTTCAACAACAACAATGTAGCTTAACGTTAGCAGCTACCTTTGAAACACATCCACTGCATCTTCCTAGAAACGTTGCAGTCTTACAAAAGATTATAGCTAGAAGACACGGAGCCCCCAGGTTGACATGGTGACTGCTTTTAATACGACGTGGCCTCAAATTCATATTTGTTTTTCATATTTCGTGGCCTTATTCATGTGTGGTCTCAATATAGCAAATTGTAGCCACGCCTTATCAAAAATATCTGTCGCGTCAGGGTTTAGGCCTGGTGTTGTGGTACTGTGCTTTAGGTTAAGTGATACTTTTTAAATCCCACAACCGGGGAAATTCCACCTCCACATTTAACCCATCCGTGAAGTGAAACACCACATACACACTAGTGAATACACACACTAGGGGGCAGTGAGCACACTTGCCCGGAGCGGTGGGGAGCATTTGGGGGTTAGGTGTCTTGCTCAAGGACACCTCAGTCATGGACTGTCGGTGCTGGGGATCGAACTGGCAACCTTCCAGTCACAGGGCCAGTTCCCTAATCTCCAGCCCACGACTGCCCCCTTTATTCGGCTTTTGACCAGCTGCTGAAGTCTGAGCACCTTCACGGTCATACAAAATGTGCTGGTTAGAGAACCAAGGATCTTATGGAGCCCTGCTGGTGACATCCTGTATAAATAAAAAAATAAAGCATGGCCACGACTTAGTATGGCGTGGGAACGAGATAATTAAGTCGTGGCCACTTATTAGGATCTCGTTCCCATGTGTTATTAAGGCGTTATTTTTATTTTTACAGGATGTCACCAGTGGGGCTCCGTAGGA
This sequence comes from Pygocentrus nattereri, assembly GCF_015220715.1. Classification (NCBI taxonomy): domain Eukaryota; kingdom Metazoa; phylum Chordata; class Actinopteri; order Characiformes; family Serrasalmidae; genus Pygocentrus; species Pygocentrus nattereri. The sequence goes on along the minus strand of NC_051238.1, from coordinate 10,395,025 downwards.
TCTAACTTACCACCCAGAACAAAAATCTAGGAGACGCCAACGACACAATGCCTGTTGCGATTCCAAAAATACAGTTAAACTAATCCTGACGACCTGTATGCAGTGGTAGCTGCATGCATTTTCTTTGTGGTCTTAAACTACTGAGTTTGATGTTATTATGTTAGTATTGTTGATGTTTCAAAATGTATCACTCATAATCCAAACATGAAACTAAGATGCAAAAATAGGCTGTTTTGATTTCACTGTGGTTATGATAACACAACTATGAACACGTTCGTATATAACCACCCATTCAACCTACAGCAGTTGAGGATATGAGGAAAATGTCCTTTTTGGAAAATATAAACTAATACATCTTAAAAAATAACTAAAAAAGTAACCCTCGATGCTATAAATATAAACAGAGAAAACTAAGCCACTAGTACGAAGCATAGCATCTACTGTCAACACTTTGCTTTCTGATATGTTAAAGTGATTACATGGTAGCAAATGGTCCAGAATGTCTCAACAGTGATGTTACGTAGCCCAAATGTGTCCAAAGGCTTGTGGTCATCATTTAGCTTTTCTTCTGAACTAAGGGTATTAGTAGGGGGTTTGCCACAGCAACTCTGTACACCAGTACACTGAAACATTGCTGTGAGGATTTGATTGAATTCAGCCACAACAGCATTAGTGAGGTTAGGTGTTGATGTTGGAAGATTAGTTAGGTCTTTATACACCTGTAGCCAGTACCTTGCATTGGGTATAGTGACCGTAGGCTCATGTGTGGCTGCCCTGAGCATCCCATTGTATTGGTAAAGCTTTTGTATAGAACTTATACAAGATTTATGTGGATTAACTAATTAATAAACTGAATTCGCTAATTAGAAGGGCTGTCTGGATGCTTTTGATCATATAGTTTACATATACTTTGTAGTGTAACTATACATCAAATTCTCTGCTCTTCTGTCTGTAGCACATGGCCTGGGGTTTTGGACAGACCGATCAGCAGTGCATGAAGCAGCAGCTCGTGGAAGAGTGGCACAGCTTCAGCAGCTGATTGCAAATGGAGCGATGGTCAATATTGTAGCCGTGGACTCCATTACCCCACTCCATGAGGCTTGTATACAGGGCCAAACACAGTGTGTAAAGCTGCTATTGGAAGCTGGAGCTCATGTAAGATTTTTACATTCTTCATGTGTGAATTAGTACAGTAGTATGGAGTTCAGCAAATAACGTAACTGCAGGTTCATATTCACTGGCTTGTCTCTTGTTTCCTACATTTAAAACTCATATCATGGAAAAACATGATTATACTACAAAAATATACTATATTTCATGTTTAAAGCCACATAAACGATACAAGACATTAGGGAACGGAATTAAATACATGGAAAAAATAATGATGGCTCACCTACTGTTCTTGACAGACAACTGACCTGACCTGTTGACTCATTAACCCATGTGGTCACATAACAGGTGGATGCCCGTAACATAGATGGGAGCACACCACTGTGTGATGCTTGTGCAGCTGGTAGCACTGGGTGTGTGAAGCTGCTGCTGGAGTATGGAGCCGTGGTAAACCCTCCACTCTTCACCTTCTCCCCTCTGCATGAGGCCTGCATGGGGGGTAGGGAATATTCTTCCTTCAGTCTCTGCACTTCTGTTTACTTCCAATCAAAACACTCAACCAGGCCAGTGCCAGAACCACAGGGGGCAGTGAAACACTAAAGAGCATACAGAGCAAGATATCTATGCTGCATCTATAAAATGGCCCACTAATGCCAGATCTGCACCTATGTAACCTAGCTAATCCAGTTCTCCATGTGAAATAAGAGCTCAGCTGTTTATGATATTTTGCATCAACTGTTTGTATTTAGAACCATGGGAATATTACTGGGTTTAGTACTTCCTTGAACTTGTTCGATTTGACCACAACTGACTATGTGTATATGGTGCACAGATTAATGTAATGTCCAACTGTGTTTGTATATCAGGTAATTCAGAGTGTGTGCAGCTCATGATAACTGAGGGGGCTTTCATGGAGGCCCACGATTGTCACTTTGGGACCCCTCTTCATGTGGCTTGTGCCAGGCAGCATCTAGACTGTGCCAAAGTTCTTCTGAATGCAGGTAGGATTGTTTGGCCATTTAATTTGAAATAAGATATTTCTTTTGTGTCAGGCACATGCTTATATAGACGCCTGGGGGCTTCCCTCCAATAACCCCCTGAAATTTTTGTTTAAGAAAATGTCAAATTGATTAATGGGGTGTTTGCATGTTCTCCCCGTGTCTGCGTGGGTTTCCTCCGGGTTCTCCGGTTTCCTCCCACAGTCCAAAGACATGCAGTCAGGCCAATTGGACGTGCTAAATTGCCCCTAGGTGTGAGTGTGTGAGTGACTGTCTGTGTCTGTCTGTCTGCCCTGCGATGGACTGGCGACCCATCCAGGGTGTATCCTGCCTTCCGCCCGAAGACTGCTGGGATAAGCTCCAGCACCCCCCCGCGACCCTGACGGAGAAGCGGCTTAGAAAATGGATGGATGGATGGATTAATGGGGTTACTGTGATCCACAACGTCCACGTTATAATTAAGTAGTTCACTAATAAGTTGCAGAATCAAGTTTTGCTATCGTAAATTAAAGGGCTTATGCCAGGTTCTGCCGAACTTCTAAACAGTTATCACCCACCCATTTGTGATAAATTAGATAGGATAGTGGATTACAGTGAATAACATTATTGTTCAATAATGCTAGTATTTTTGGTGGCTTTGGGAAAATGCTTTCTTCTGAAACATGCACACTAAAACATTGTCTCTCTTGATAAGACTGTCTGTAATATGCTGTTTATTAAATTTAATTAATGCTCATGTTGCCCTTTTCCCAAAAAAGTCTGTTCATGGGCCTGCTCCTTCTAATCTGTGACTCGCAGATTAGTATCCATGATATGCTCTCCATCTAAAATTGTATCAATCGAGTATTCAAATGCATTGCTTTTTTTTTTTTTTTAATTTGTTTCAGTAATTGCTTTATTTTTTCCAAAGGTGCAAATGTAAATGCTGCAAAGCTTCATGAGACAGCCCTCCACCATGCTGCTAAAGCAAACAATCTGGAGATGATTGAGCTGTTGGTTGAATTTGGGGGTAATGTGTTTGCCAGAGACAACCTTGGCAAGAAGCCCATCCATTACACCAACGCTGGATCACCAGCAGCACTCTGCCTGGACTTCTACGAAAGTAAGTTTCTCTCATTTTATGATGACGGGCAGCTCTACTCTGAGTTGTTGTTGTTGTTGTTGTTGTTGTTGTTGTTGTTGTTTTTATCTAAAATGAACATTTTAAGTTGATTTAAAAAGGACAAAAAAAAAAAACGTCTGTTTTTGTTTCTGTGTAGCTGAACCCCTTAGTCTTCAGCACTTAAGCAGGATTGCTCTCAGGAAAGCACTGGGGAAAAGAGCACTGGAAGTGCTGCCTCAGCTGGGGCTGCCCAACCGCATGATCTGCTACCTCACGTACAGGCCTGCGCCAACACTGGAGCTACTGACCAGCTTACAATGTGGGCCCTGACAGTGACCAATTCAGGCTGGCTGATGGACTGAATGTGCTGGGAAAATAAGGGAAACTTACACATACATAATACACAATGCCTCTTACCTCTCATTAATGCTGCAGTTTGTGAAGCACTGCTGCAGAAGTTCAATTAATGCTCAGATATAAATCAAAATGATGCCTTTTAATGTGTGTTATTCCCTCATTATTTGACATACAAGTAAGCAGACAATAATATAGAGTTGATTTCAAATGTGTCATTTGCATTTTTAATTGGTTGGTGTAAAGTCTCAATATTACGTCCAAAGAGCTTCACTTCCAGAAAAGCAAAACAAGCCATAATTAGGCTGAAAAATTCAAACCCATCAGAGAGATAACAAAAACATTAGGGTGGGCAAAACAACTATTTGGTACATTATTAAAAGGAAAGAAAGCACTGGCCAGATCAGAAACATCAAACGGCCTTGAAGTCCATGGACAACAACTGTGGTGGATGACAGAATTTTTTCTGTGGTGAAGAAAAACCCTTCACAGCATTTGGACAGAATAAGAAAACCCTACAAGAGTTAGGCGTAACTGTGTCAAGGTCAGTAATCAAGGGAAAGACTTCATCTGATTAATTAAAGGGAGTTTACCACAAGATGTAAACCAGAAGCAGGAAGACAAGAAAAAAAAAAGCTGTACATTTCTACAACATGTTACATAGTAGATATGTAACTACATACCAGAATAATGAAGAGAGTGGTTGGCATAGTGTAGTGGGTAAAACCTCTGCCTCCTGTAGACTGGGCTTCAATCCCCCACCAGGTTAAGCACCCTACACTACACCAATAAGAGTCCTTGGGCAAGACTCCTAACACCACCTTGAGCTAAAATTGTGTAAAATGATCAAATTCTAAGTCGCTCTGGGTAAGAGAGTCTATCAAATGCCATAAATGTAGTAAGGAGAAGAGAAGGAACGGCTCATGATCCGAAGCACACCACCCCTCTGCAAAGCATGGTGGAGGTAGTGTTAGAGCGTGGGTATGTTTGGATGCCAGTAGAACTGGTTCCTTTTATATTTGTTGATGTGAGTGCTGACAAAGCAACAGGATGAATTCTTATGTGCATAGGGGTATATTATCTGTCTGCTCAGATTTATCCAAATGCTTCAAACCCTATTGGACAGCACTTTGTGGTGCAGATGCACGATGACCTGGAGCATACTGTGAAAGCAACCCAAGACGGTTTTAAGGCAAAGAAGTGGAATGGCCAAGACCTCAGTCTATTCGAGCATGATTTCACTTACTGAAGGTGAAACACCCAAGAACAAGCAGGAACTGAAGACAGCTGCAGTAGAGGCCTGGCAGAGTATCACTAGAGAAGAAAGCCAGTGTCTGGGTTCCAGACTTGAGGCAGACATTGACTGCAAAGCATTTGCGACCAAGTATTAAAAAAGACTTAATTTCTGACTGTTAGTTTGTCCATTTACCTTTGAGCTCCTAATAATGAGGGGTAGAAGTATAAAAATAGTTGTAATTCCTACACTGCTTACCAAGTATGGATGTAAATACACTTGAAGCTGAAAGTCTGTATTTTGAACTGTTTAATTCAGTTTGTTGTGTTAGACAGTGAAAAAGTGACAATAACTTAGTTGATGATTTAACTGTATGTATCTGGCTGGGTAACTGATTACAATAATACCAATAATAGTAGATACAATAACTGTATTATATCTACAAGTAATTTAGGTGCATTTTGTTTTGCAAAACATAAATCATGCAGCTGCTAACACTGACATGTTCTTAAGACACGATTCATCACTAAGATCCTTTAGTGGTTGGTATTAAAGCTTGTGACATCTTGTTCCTTAAAGCCAGCTGGTTTGTACAACCAAGCTGTGGGATTACTGGAATTGGATGGCAGAGTATAAAGTAGTTGTCATTTACACTTAAGTCTTGCAAAGTTGTATATATGTTTGTACTAATCAACCTGCATACAGATTAATTTTATTTAAATTCAGCATTTGTATAAAGTGAATGTAAATTGTATGTATACAGTCTAAATATCATCTGTGTATTTTGTATATACTGTGTCCACTTGGTGAAAAGGTTATAATTTATTAGATGATATGATTTTCCTTGGAAAGTATTACTGTTAATGTGCAGTTAATGTCGTCATGTGCCATGTATGACACATTGGCCATTGTTTAAATGGTAGTGCATCTGGAAGGGTGTTTGCTGCATTTTATGCACGTTTCAGTCGTGTTCTGTAAGTGGTTACTGCCAAAATAATGAAGGCTTTGAACAAAGGAGGGAATTTAATTGTATTAAATCAGATGTTTCAACACCAGTGTTGTTTCTGACTTAACAAACGAATGTACCTTGTTGACGTTGCCTTTCACATAGTAAAAGGGTCACTGGATATTTTAATGAGCTCACAAACCATTTGTTACTTGCTTAACATTCACTTCTCTATGCAAACTGATCACAGGCCTTGAAAACATGTTACTGTGCATTACATAGGGCAGATGCTTTTTCATCAAGTAAAAAAAGTTTTAGGACTTAACCCAGCTAAGAACAACCTTAAAGGGCCCATACCCTGCATTTTTGTTGCATTTTATTCCATATTTCTATAGATTTATGCACCAAAAACAGCCATAATTCATTGTTTTATGACCACTTTCTAACCTCCCTTTATCCTTTGGAAGTAAACAGACTGTTTTCACTGCTGTGCCTTTATTACTGATATATGCTAATTACTTCTGTTCTGCCTCTCCATGGATCACCACCTTATCGTGGTGGAGAGGTTTGTGTGCTTGAAGGACCCTAGGAGCTATGTTGTCTGGAGCAAAAGCGCCTGGTAGGGTCTCCCATGGCAAACTGGTCCTAGGTGATAGGCCAGACAAAGTGTGATCCATAACCACCCCTATGAGGACAACAAAGCAGGACTTGTGTACCCTGCCCGGATCAGGGTTACCGGGGCCCCACCCTGGAGCCAGGCCTGGGGGAGGGGCTCGCCAGTGAGCGTCTGGTGGCCGGGCATTCACTCATGGTGCCCGGCCGGGCCCAGCCCGAAGGAGCTACGTGAGTCCCCCCTCCCATCAACCCACCACCGATGGGAGGGGCAGTAGTAGGGGTGCGGTGCATTGTGGATCGGGCAGTGTCCGAAGGCGTGGGCCTTGGTGTTCTGATCCTCGGTTGCTGAAACTGGCTTTTGGAACTTGGAACGTTACCTCACTGGCGGGGAAGGAGCCTGAGTTGGTGCGCGAGGTTGAGAGATACCGGCTAGATATAGTGGGGCTCACCTCAACACACAGCTTGGGCTCTGGGTCCAATCTCCTTGAGAGGGGCTGGACTTTTTTCTTTTCTGGAGTTGCCCATGGTGAGAGGCGGCGGGCAGGTGTGGGCTTTCCCATAGCCCCTCGACTCGGCGCCTGTATGTTGGGGTTTTCCCCGGTGGACGAGAGGGTAGCTTCCCTACGCCTTCGGGTCCTGACTGTTGTCTGTGCTTATGCACCGAACAGCAGTTCAGAATACCCAGCCTTCATAGAGTCCTTGGAAGGGGTGCTTGAAAGTGCTCCTCCTGGAGACTCGATTGTCCTACTGGGGGACTTTAACGCTCACGTGGGCAATGACAGTAAGACCTGGAGGGGTGTGATTGGGAGGAATGGCCTCTCTGATCTGAACCCGAGTGGTGTTCAGTTTTTGGACTTCTGTGCAAACCACAGTTTGTCCATAACGAACACCATGTTTGAACACAAGGATGTCCATAAGTGCACATGGCACCAGGACACCCTAGGCCGCAGTTCAATGATTGACTTTGTTGTTGTGTCAGCGGACTTGCGGCCATGTGTACTGGACACTCGGGTAAAGAGAGGAGCTGAGCTGTCAACTGATCACCACCTGGTGGTGAGTTGGATCAGGTGGTGGGGGAAGATGCCAGTCAGACCAGGCAAACCCAAACGTATATTGAGGGTTTGCTGGGAACGTCTGGCAGAAGAACCTGTCAGATTGATCTTCAACTCACACCTCCGTCAGAACTTCAACCAGATATCGGGGGAGGTGGGGGACATTGACTCAGAATGGGCTATGTTCCGCTCCTCCATTGTTGAAGCGGCTGACTGTAGCTGTGGTCGCAAGGTAGTTGGTGTCTGTCGGGGCGGTAATCCTCGAACCCGGTGGTGGACACCCCAGGTGAGAGATGCCGTCAAGCTGAAGAAGGAGTCCTACCGGACATGGTTGGCCTGTAGGACACCAGAGGCAGCTGGCAGGTATCGACAGGCCAAGCGATCTGCGGCTTCAGTCGTTGCCAAGGCAAAAACCCGGGTGTGGGAAGAGTTCGGTGAGGCCTTGGAAAGTGACTTTAAGTCGGCTCCGAAAAGATTCTGGCAAACCGTCAGGCGACTCAGAAGGGGAAAGCAGTGTGCCACTAGCACTGTATATAGTGGAGATGGTGTGCTGCTGACTTCGACTGAAGACGTCATTGGGCGGTGGAAGGAATACTTTGAGGACCTTCTCAATCCCACCAACACGTTCTCCAGTGAGGAGGCAGAGTCTGGGGACACGGGAATAGGCTTGTCCATTACTGAGGCCGAAGTCGCTAAGGTAGTTAAAAAGCTCCTTGGCGGCAGGGCTGCAGGGGTGGATGAGATCCGTCCCGAGTTCCTCAAGGCTCTGGATGTTGTGGGGCTGTCTTGGCTGACACGCCTTTTCAACATTGCGTGGACATCGGGGGTGGTGCCACTGGATTGGCAGACTGGGGTGGTGGTGCCTCTTTTTAAAAAGGGGGACCGGAGGGTGTGTTCCAACTACAGGGGAATCACACTCCTCAGCCTCCCTGGTAAGGTCTATGCAAGGGTACTGGAGAAGAGAGTCCGGCTTATAGTCGAACCTCGGATTCAGGAGGAGCAGTGCGGGTTCCGCCCTGGTCGTGGAACACTGGACCAACTCTTTACCCTCTCCAGGATTCTGGAGGGTTCATGGGAGTTTGCCCAACCAGTCCACATGTGCTTTGTGGATTTGGAGAAGGCATTCGACTGTGTTCCCCGGGGTATTCTGTGGGAGGTGCTTCGGGAGTACGGGGTACATGGCTCTTTGCTACGAGCCATTCAGGCCCTGTACAAACAAAGCAGGAGTTTGGTTTGCATGGCCGGCAGTAAGTCAGACTTTTTCCCAGTGAGAGTTGGACTCCGTCAGGGCTGCCCTTTGTCACCGATTCTATTCATAATTTTTATGGATAGAATTTCTAGGCGCAGTCAGGGGATGGAGGGTGTCCGGTTTGGTGACCTCAGGGTCACATTTCTGCTGTTTGCAGATGATGTGGTCCTATTGGGGACATCAGGCCGTGAACTTCAGCTTTCACTGGATCGGTTTGCAGCCAAGTGTGAAGCGGCCGGGATGAGGATCAGTACCTCCAAATCCGAGGCCATGGTTCTCACGCGGGAAAGGGTGGAGAGCCCTCTCTGGGTCGGGGATGAGCTCTTGCCTCAAGTGGAGGAGTTTAAGTATCTCGGGGTCTTGTTCACGAGTGATGGTACAAGGGAGTGCGAGATTGGTGCTGGGTCAGCAGTGATGCGAGCTCTTTACCGGTCTGTTGTGGTAAAGAAAGAGCTGAGCCATAAGGCAAGGCTCTCGATTTACTGGTCGATCTACGTTCCCACCCTCACCTATGGTCATGCGCTTTGGGTAATGACCGAAAGAACGAGATTGCGAATACAAGCGGCCGAAATGAGTTTCCTCCGCAGGGTGTCTGGACTCTCCCTTAGAGATAGGGTGAGAAGTTCGGTCATCCGGGAGGGACTCGGAGTAGAGCCGCTGCTTCTTCACGTCGAGAGGAGCCAGTTGAGGTGGTTCGGGCATCTTGTTAGGATGCCTCCTGGACGCCTCCTTTGGGAGGTGTCACAGGCAAGTCCACCGGGGAGGAGACCCCGGGGAAGACCCAGGACACGCTGGCGTGACTATATCGTCCAGCTGGCCTGGGAGCGCCTCGGAATCCCTCCCAGGGAGCTAGTGGAAGTGGCTGGGGAAAGGGAGGTCTGGGCTTCATTGCTCAGGATGCTGCCCCCGCGACCCGAACCCCGGAGAAGCGGAAGATGATGGATGGATGGATGGACTTCTGTTCTGATTGGCTGCTCTGATTTGTCTTATTTAAAAAGCCATCCAGGCTGAAGCCCTCCTTAGAACTTCAGCATGAATGGGTGGGACTAAACTGCTGTAGGTGGTGTAGGCGGAAACATGGAAATTCTGGTCATCCTGACATCACAAAAATGGTATGATATGGTCATCTATGAAGATGTCCATTGCTGTGATGTCACAACCATAGTGGATTCAAAATGAACTGTTTGTGAAGCTTACTTTCCATATATGGACTATAAGGGCTGGAGGGTGAACGGTAAACTGTAACAATGTGTGCATAATGTATCAAAAAAATATATATTTAAAAAAGTGAGGATTTTATAGGATTTTAAGGTGTCCATGAAGCAGAAGGAGCAGACACTGCTTACCAGGCTGCATATGGGTCATGCCAGGCTAAACTATTTATATCTACTTAGCAAACATGTGGATGAACTGTGTGATTTGTGTCGAGGACCTGATACGGCAGAACACCGGCTTTTAAATTGACCATAAACCTTAAGGGTCGGTTTCCTAGATAGTTATTAAGCTTAATCCTGAACTACGTTTTCCTTTCAGTGGATGATCTCCATTCAGAATGCTGTATAGTCTAGGACCAGGCTTACCCAGGGAGGCTCCATATTTTCATATGTTTATAAACCTATTATAGTTTTGTTTACTGCAATTAGCAGCATGCACTTGGTAATATAATCTACATGTTCTGCCTTAAGGCTTAAAGGGGAATTTCACCAATTACTTTGAATTTCTATGTGATTCAGTCAATGAGATGTAAACAAAGTTATTCAGAGTAGTTTGATGTGAAATGCTTCACTGTAGAGAAACTTACAAACTCAAATATTTGTCTATACATTGGTGGTGATTGGAAGCAGGGATTGCAATGTTTGCAACACAAATCAGTTGTGAAATTTTGTCCCTAATTAATTTTCCACAGTCAACTGTCAGTGGTACTACAACAAAGTGGAAGCAATTGGGAACGACAACTCAGCCACAAAGTCATAGGCCACGTAAAATGACAGAGCGGGATCGGCGGATGCTGAGGCTCATAGTGCACAGAGGTCACTAACTTTCTACAGTCAATCCCTACAGACCTCCAAACTTCATGTGGCCTTCAGATTAGCTCAAGAACAGCGTGGAGAACCATTTCATGTACTAATGTTATGTGATAGAACTTTCAGAGGTACTAAACACTTTGGAAGTCTGGTTCCTATCACTACCACTGTAATCCTGCCTCTGTAAGTTCCTCTAAAAGGGAGTATTTCACATCAAAAGACTGATCAGATTAAGAACATTTAATAACGCTGAAATTTTGAAATGCCCGTGGAAGCCCCCTTTTAAACTTCAGTACAGTGACGAGGACGGGGTCTCGAGTCCCATTTTACAGATCTCCGCACTGTAGGTGGCAGCAATGTGACGGGTGGCAGTCCGTCTGCCATAAAGCCCCGAAAAAGAAGCAGAGAGCAGCTGAATTATCTAATAGGAAGCGCAGCCCTGAACTGGCGGCTCCCGGCGAAGCCCGAACACACCAATTTCGCTTATTCTAAACGTCTTGCCTTCAGCATCGGTTTCTAACGTATACACGTGACAGTTATCTGTGGTATTACCCCATTAAAGGGTAACGAGTGCTGTTAATTAGCGCAGAATGGCTCTTAATACAAACAGAAATTAGCCGAGGTAGCGTCGCTAGCATTGCTAAAGTAGCAGACCAGCCGGGAGTCGGAGAGGAGAGGACGACGGACTGAAGCGGTGAGTGTTTCCCCTCCGCACTTCGCCGACACCTCCATGACACTGCGGTAAAGCTAATGCTGCTATCCCGCTGAAAACCCTCTAGGAAGATTTCTAATTACTCATTTGTGCTTCAGTTTGTTTTTTAAAAAGCCCTTCGCCCGTTCTAGTTGATGGCTGCTAACTCGTTTTTTAACTAGCTAGTCTTTGGCCGAGTCTCAAATTACTCCCCGCTCCCTATGCAGTGCACTAGCTAGGTAGAGCACGGAGTAGGGACTTCCACACGCGGATAGTGCACTACGTGTCCACCTGAGAGCCAATTGGAATGCAGCCCTCACCCAACGAGTGAGCTAACGCTAAGTTCGTGGTGAATGGCGTGTTAATGAGCTCGTTAGTTTGTTTTTTTTCCTCTGGGGTTGAGCTGAACGCTGCCTGTTAGATCACTTATTCCTCAGGGAATGGTTTACAAATGAGTGGTAATTTAAACCAACTAATTTTGGGCAACATATAACAGTTAGCAAGCTAATGCTACTTCAGGTCGTTAGCTAATGCTAGGAAAGTAGCAAAGGAGCTAAACTGGCTTAGATTTGGAAGCCGTTGTTATGGTTTCTGCAGGGTTATGTAGGTTTTTATTCGTCTTGGTCGCTTACCGACTGCTCCAGCAGAGGTGTGTCGGTATACGTGCATTCTCTGAACAGGTGTGAATAGGGGAGCAGGCTTGGTACAAGATGGATCTCAAATATTTAACCTCAAGGGATGAAACTCCTACTCAGATTCAAAGTCCACCTGCTCAGTGTGGGCTTTTTGATGTCAGAGGACCCATATTTTACATTTTTCGTTGCTTTGAAGGTTCACTAATGATCTTTGGGTTGAAAGCAAGAAGAAATAATTCTGAAAACTGTAATTAAAATTTAACTAAAATTCAGTTTTGCACAACAGTTGATTTCTTCGAAATTGGACAACAACTTTATTATTTATGGCCAAACAGTCATTCCGAGTGGTTTGATGTGAAATGCTCAGTTCTAGAGAAACTTGCCTAGTCAGAATTGTTTACAGTGGTGGTGATGGGAACCAGCCTTCTGAAGAGTTTAAGGCCTCTAAAAGCTCCCTCACAGAAAGTTATTTCATGAAGTGGTACCCATTCATGGTGGAAGGGTACATGCAAGGCGTTGTAAGGCAAGCCGCTCCTTGAAACACCCCCCCCCCCCCCTGTTTCTCTCCAGTGAACCATTTGGCATCAAACAACTCTGAACGACTGTTTACATATCAGGGACTCGATTCTTCAGAAATTGAGACATTGGTGTAATTCCCCTTTAAGACCGATATATGTAAGTGGTCTCTGTACTGTTTGGCCCTGTATTGTGTCTCATTCAAAAAGCAGTCTAGGCAGAAAATTCCTTATGACTTCTAATGAGTGGGCGGAGCTAAACTGCTGTCATCACAACCCCCCCCCCCCCCCCCCCCCCCAAAAAAAAAAAAAAAAACATAAAGGGCTTTTTTGCAGTCTAGTTTCCTTGTATGGACTCTGTGTTAATTATACGTTTATAAACTTTAACAGTGTTTTTAATGCAATATCACACTCATTTCAATAAAGTGAGGAAAAATCCAGTTTGTCTTGAATGTGCCCTTTAATGCGCCGTTTTTGAAGCATTTTGCTGCACAGTTATGAGATCAGTTGTGTTCTGAACACATACAGAAATCTGTGTAGTGTTAAGTGTAACAGGTTTGTCTGCTGGGTCACTCTGTAACTTATTAAAAACGAGTGCCACTTTTCTGCCAGTAATGATTAAAAACCTCACTGCCGTCTTCGTCAACCCAGTCGTGAGCGCCTAAATGTTTGTTGCTCAGCCTGTTCCTAGCTCTTCTATGGCTGGTTCTCATCAGTCCTCCAAGCTCAGTTTAATTTGATAGTGAAACTGCAGTGTTGTGGTTTCAGAGTTGTGGTTTCACTTTCATACAGACTGATGGACAGATCTTCTCCTGATACCGTTGTTCTTCATTCTTTAAACATTTTTAAGCCCAGCCCAATGAAAATGTGTACAGTAAAATCGGTATATATTATAGAATGTGTATTAAAAGCCCAAGTCAGGTACATGTAGTGTTTATTTAACAAATAGATTGAGTACAAATTTCTGCCTCACTCATCAGGTTTGTCTTTCTGATGCTGATTACATTCCTTGTAACTGTGATGATTTTAATGTCATCGAAAAATCTAATTCAGTGCTGCTGTGTTGAACTTTAAAGGAATAATTCAGAGAAATGTCTAATTGCCAGCCAAGATGTATTATGAGCCAATTTTGATACTTCAGAACTGGAACAGCATTCTAGCCTAGCTAAGAAACGCCACTGCTCAATAGTCACCCAAGTAGCCCAAATGATTTTATAAAAATATCACAAACTTGTTTCAAACCACATTCAGGTCCTCATTAAGGTCTCATAGACTTGTCAATGTGGTTTTGGACACAGTATTTGTCTTGTTTTTTGACTTGTCCAGTATGACTGTGAACTACAAATGATCAGAACTGTAGGCGGTCACTTTAGATAACAGGGTCTATGTTCACAAACCATCTCTGGAGTATTTGTAACAATTGCTGTCATAACGACGGAGACACTAGAGCTCAATAGGTTCCTTACTATCGTCTGATCTGAGATTGGTCCTGTTTTGTGTCCACTATCCCTAGTGTTGTTTGAAATGGCTGCCCATAGCAGTTTGAGATATTAAGGTGACTATTGAGTTCTAGTGTTTGTCAGCAGCATTAGCATCATAACTCTAGAAGCAAATGTTAGACACACAATATGTCTTGGTTGATTGACTACATCTGGGGTTAGTGCAAAATTGTGGCAATTTCTTAAGTGGAAAACTGGATTTTAAATAGGATTTTTCCCTGAGTTATTCCCTTAAAACTGTATTGGTGATGCAGTGTGCTTGTATATCAAAGCTCAGTGGTGAAATTTTATTTAGCGTTATGCGTAAGAGATGTTCTAGACATCAGCTCAAACACTCGAATATGAAAGCAGCAGGCCTTTAAAACCTGCCGGGGGTAACCCTAGTCCATCTCCTTTACATAATCTCTCTTACTGGGCGTAGCCTGAGACCATCTTTGACATTTAGGGTGACATTCCATAAATAGATGGATGAGGTTATGTCCATGGCCAGCCTTGAGCTTTTTTAGAGGTGCAGTCACTGCAGAACTGTGTCCAAGTGAAAAGCACCATAACACTTTTAAATATTGTGTGTGCATAAATATTGATACTTTAGTACCCTAAGCTGAAGGCTCCAATACTGAAAGTGTTGCACCAAGTCAGTTTCATGAAGATTAATGATGTCTAACCTGTCTCACACTCTCTCACTCTCCCTCTCTCTCTCAAGGTGAGCCAGCAGCAGCGGGATGACCGAGTATAAGCTGGTGGTGGTGGGAGCAGGTGGTGTGGGGAAGAGTGCGCTGACCATACAGCTCATTCAGAATCACTTTGTGGATGAATACGATCCCACCATAGAGGTACTGGAGAATAAGTAACTTTATAAAGCAAAGCTGACAAACCCTGCTCCTGGAGAGCTGCACGCTCGGTGTTGAACAGAACGTTCTGACGTCATTATTGATTGATTGATTGATTGATTTGATTTGATTTGATTTGATTGATTGTATGACAAAAGGTGTTGTCCATAACGAAACCTACACGTGTCAAACATCTGACTAGACTGCTGACATCACTGTATACACATTGAAGTGAAGCCACTTAGCTGCTATATTGGTAGGCCCTTCTTAATGCATGTGTATGGATGCAATGTTAACATAGACTCAGAAAATGGAGTTATAACACAAATGTGCTGAGTTTCTCATTTTCCCACAATAATAGTCTTTTGTGCAGAGACATTTCATGGGTAACTGTCTTTGTGAAAATCGTTTAAATGACTAATATAACCTAACCTTGGCTATCTGATCCATTATATGATGGGCATGGATGAAGCTATTGGAATATATGTATATCCACACATATTGATATAGCATACTTTGTGTATGAAAACAGGCCTGCATGATTTGAAATTAAAAAAAAAAAAAGTTTTATCATAAAATGCTTGAATAGATGTTGGACAGAGCATGCAACGAAACAACTGCAGATAATGCACAAGTGCAGTCATAGACTGTGTGTACATAAAGTAAAATGTCTGAAAATGTTCTTACAGTTTCCCTGTAAGAATGTGATGTTTAACCAGCTCTCAACCAACAGTCTTGGTAGGCTAAGAAGTTCCTTCAGAAATGCCACTCTTTCCCTTCTGAAACCTGATCCTTAAGTATTGCCAGATACTGATACCAACTCTAACCTCTGTCAAACTCTTATATTCTCACACTTATACAGCTCCACTTAAACTAATTTTGGCAAAAACTGTTTGTCTTAAATAAGTCATACTAAGCTTGAAAGAGTGGCATAAAAAGTTTATATTTACTGTATCTAATAAGTATTTACTATCATATAATTTGTAGTAAGATCCATATTTTACTGCTGATATAGATAAACCTATACAAGTACAGTTATTGCTTAATATGGGAATTAACCGTGGAGTGTTTCAGACTGTTTGTTTATAGTTGGCTGCAAATATATATATGAAGTACATGTAAAAGCGTTTAGCATTCAAGCACTAAACAAATAGAACTAACCACTGAACAGTTAGCCCTGAATACATTTATATACACTGGGGTCCAAAAATGTGGAAATGTACAACAGGAAAACTGGAATTTTGCAAACAAGGAAAATTTGACAGATACGTTAAGAAGAAATTGACTATTTCTCATGAAAACGCTAAGAAATTCACCAAGAATGAGTTTCTTCTTCTCACTCAATTTGGGCTGATTAAACTTTGTAAAGAGAAACTTCAAAATTAGAAAAGAATGCAAAATGGAGGCATTTACACTAGTGGTCTCAGACTTTTGGTCTCCACTGTATGTAAAGGCAGTCTGATAGTTACAGAGATTATCAGGGGTGGTGGTTTTTTCTTGCAAAACCTGGTCTCATTTTTTTCCCCTTGGGTTGATTTGAGGCTTTATCTAAGACATCAGATATTCTGACCTAATGCCTGATGTTTTTTCAGGACTCTTACAGGAAGCAGGTGGTGATCGACGGGGAGACGTGTCTGCTGGACATCCTGGACACAGCAGGACAGGAGGAGTACAGTGCTATGAGGGACCAGTACATGAGGACTGGCGAGGGCTTCCTTTGTGTGTTTGCCATCAACAACACCAAGTCCTTTGCTGATGTGCATTTGTATCGGTAGGCAAGAATTAATTAATTGATATGTATAATATATGCACAGTTTATGTAAATACATTTAAGGAACAGCTAGATTATAACATCTGGGTAAGATATAACATTGGATGAGATATTGTGAAGTATCTTGCAACGTATTGATGTTGTATTTTTGCCATATTACAAACCCCAAATAATGTGCAAGGCACTAATCAGTATTTCCATGTCTCTTGTCTAATTTGCAAGATTTTAGTAAAACCAGCAGAGCTTTTTAAAATATTCCAGATAGGAATGATTCCACTATTTATTTACATATTTATATACTTGTCTGCAGTGAGCAGATCAAACGGGTGAAGGACTCTGATGATGTGCCCATGGTACTGGTTGGAAACAAATGTGATTTGGCCAGAACTGTCGACACCAAACAGGCTCAGGAACTAGCCAGGAGCTACGGCATAGAGTTTGTAGAAACTTCAGCTAAGACCAGACAGGTAAGTGTTTTTTCTTTATTCAGTTATTTGCACATTTGCTTTGCCCACAGCCTTTGAAGAAAGTAATAGAGTTTTAATCCCTGCTGTGGCTGTAGCCACCTGAGTGGAGACAAAGCTCGTCCAGATCTCACCTCCTCCTTCTGTTTCCCTGCAGGGAGTTGAGGACGCCTTTTACACCCTCGTTCGGGAGATCCGCCATTATCGCATGAAAAAGCTCAATAGCCGGGAGGACAGGAAACAGGGCTGCCTTGGCGTCTCCTGTGAGGTCATGTGATCAGGATGCGTACCACCCCTCCAGAGTTCCCACAGAAGCTCATTGGCCAGCAGCTGAATACTTCACGACCACTTGTGACTGAAGAGCTTACAGGAGTGGTTACAATCTTGCTTCAGCTTTCAATTGTATAGCCTGAAATAGGCCTTGGTAGTGGTATTTTTGCTGTGTGGCCCCCTGCTGGCTAAAAGGGGTAAATGCCAACCTGGTCTGCTCTCTGTGTGTGGACTGTATCAGGCTGCTGTGATGGAAAAGCGGGGCCATTTAAGGGACTTTTGGCCCCCCTGATCACTTTCACAGATGTGCATTTATCTCATTAGTCATTAAGTGCTGGGGTTGTACATCCTCCCTTGTTATTGAAAATTTGATTGGACTTGATCTTAATCTATAGGTTCAGTACTCAGGAATACTGTGAAGGCAAAAGTGCCTGTAATATGTCTGTTTTCAAGTTAGCTGACCCATTTGACATCGGACAGATTCTTACCTTCTTACGTTGTTTCACCTCTTTCTTCAGACTGAAGTTTGATTCACGTTTGTTGCCGTGTCTGTGGCGTTAATGGCATGCAGGGAACTTGGTGCAGTGATTGGGCACTGAAAATAGAGCGACTGTTTCCTTTAAGCTGTTGACAAATGCCTCTATGTGGAGTCCATTGTCACATAAAGCACAGATAATGCTACTGACACTGGAACTATCAAAAATCAAGCTTTACTCTGAGCTCAGACCTTCACTTTTTGTTGGAATAGTGTGCCTTAGTATTTCAAATGGAAAAGAGAGATCATTTGAATTGGAAACGCTGTGGAAATGGTTTCACAGATAGGATCTATGGTTGATCTGAATATCAGATTTGTGTGCCTTTTGTCATCTTAACCTATTTTTCTCGCTACATGACGTCTCTTATGTTGCCAGTTTATGGTTTGGGGATTCTGGATTGTTAAAACGTTGAGGACTAGTTATAATATAGTCGTACGCTCTCTGGGCCGTGTCTCCCTTAGCAGGGTATTCTGCAATCTCTATTGATGTATGTATGTGCTAAAATCTGCCCACTGCCTTTTGAAGGCCCCCCAACCCCACCCCCCCAAAAGACATTTGCCTCTGTAATTTAAAAAAATTTGTTTGTTTGTTTGTTTTTGGTAAACTCTGCTCTCTTAACTGTACTTGTTTTGAACAGTGCCTGTTTTCATAGCTTATGGTGTCAGTGATGGCTTTGTATTAATAGAACTAAGTCGACAAGGCCATCAATCTTTATTGCCTGGTGCTAAAATTGTTTCCTTCCCAAAAAAAAAAAGAATGTTTGCCAAAAGCCAACCTGCTTCTTTTCCACAACAGGAAGTCTTTTCCTGATCTTTTAGGCTTTAAGGGACTCTCCTCTAATCAACTATGGAGTTTTGAAAATGAATGGAAAAATGATTTTAGTTTTTTTTTTTTTTTTTTCCTCATATGTAACACCATATCATTTCCCAACATGCAAAGTTCTTTTACTAGTAAATTAACTGTAAATAGCAGTGTTACATTGCGTGCCTGTGTTTATTTTAATGTGCAAAAGTCAGAGACTGCCCCTAATTGACTTAATTTCCAGTCAAAACAGCTATTTAAGTACAAGATATTTGCTTTTCCGCATCAGGAAAAATTTAATAGAAGATTGTCCAGCCTCCAAATGCAAAGTGTATCAAATTTATCAGTAGACAAAAAATCCACAGTTGTTTCTGTCCATCCTTCCAGTGTGAGAAGTTAACACTGTGGATCTGAGATATGGAGTAAGGTTTTATAGACTGAGATTGCTGATTGAATAGAAAATGCAACCAACTTCTAAGACTGAATTTTGGAGGTATGGAAGAATATCCCTGCAGATTTCTCTGACAAACTGAAAGCAAGTCTCCTAAAAAAGAATGCAAACAATAAAATAATATAAGCAGAAAATGGACAAAAATGTTGTATTAAATGTAGGTGTTGAGCCCTCTGTAATTTCCAGATATTGTAACTATTGTCCATTTTGACCAGAAGCTAAATAAGTGAAAGGGTGTTCTCTGGTGTGTGTGTGTGTGTGTGTGTGTGTGTGTGTGTGTGTGTGTGTGTGTGTGTGTGTGTGTGTGTGTGTGTGTGTGTGTGTGTGTGTGTGTGTGTGTGTGTGTGTGTGTGTGTGTGTGTGTGTGAGAACAGCGTGTCCTTGTCCTTGCATGTGTGTTTGTGTGCATTTCCCAGTGCCTATCTTGCATAATGCCCCTCAGCCCCCCACTCTGTCTCAGTTGAACCTCGCTGTTCACACCTAAAATAGAGCTTGGAGCCCTCATGCTCTCGTATCCAGTGTGGGTACATGGCTCTGGTTACATTCAGCAGCCGGTGCTTCTTATTGCAGCTGAGCAGCAGGCAGCCGCACACTTTCCGCTGCCAGCAAACAGTGTCTGACCGGCGTGGTCAAGCCCCAGCCTGTCTACAGTGAGTGTGTGCTAGTGTCCCAGACGCACCGCCAACATGCCTAAGGTTGCGGTACCAGGTGAGTGTCTGACCGCACCACCCAGAAAGCCTTTACAAGTCAGCAGATTCGGTTTATAAACCTCAGCGTTACTTATAAAGGTGTTACAACATGTGTAGTGAGATTGACAAAACATTTTATTAGAAGAAAAGTAAAAATGTGCTTTTATTTAGCTGCTGTAAAGAAGTTATCCATTGTATGGAGTTCACTCTTTACACCAAGTCACTGGTGCAGCTGCAGTGAACGTTTGCAATCGAGGAATAGTGTTCTCCTCAAGGGAGCTTTTCCGTGATGCTATTTTTACACAGCAAGTGCTTCACCACCTTGGAAGTGTTCGATATCTTCGATCGTGCTTCGGAAGTGCTTCGATATCACTAACACTCTGATTAGAACTACAGTAAATATAAGCCAGATTTTGGTTTAGTGGGTCAGTTTTTAATGTGATCAGTAACTGGGCTGGTGGGTCAGATTCCTATATCCCAATCTTTTTTTGGTGAAACTTTACTGCAGGACAGCTTTTGTGAGACTGTATGGCACTTGCATAATCATTTATATCATAAACTTGCATTAACACTTCAGAGTTTTTAAGTCTGATTTCTTTTACTAATAGTCATCTGATTTCAGGTTCAGCTTTGGAGATTAGTCCCCTGACATTTTAATTCATGGTGGGCGAAAGAGAGAAGGCGTGTTAGGTTTTTACTACAGACAAACTGCTGTGCCTCCAGTTTTAGATTTAGACTTGAGCCCCATCAGCAACTGCTAACTGTGCAGGCTCTGCTTGAGGGAGTAGAGAAGTCCAGCTAAGATTGATTAGTGTAATCATCCACTGTTTTAATGTATGAGATCAAGACTGCCATGCACAATATGACTTGG
This sequence comes from Pygocentrus nattereri, assembly GCF_015220715.1. Classification (NCBI taxonomy): domain Eukaryota; kingdom Metazoa; phylum Chordata; class Actinopteri; order Characiformes; family Serrasalmidae; genus Pygocentrus; species Pygocentrus nattereri. The sequence goes on along the minus strand of NC_051238.1, from coordinate 10,374,318 downwards.
GTGATGCAGTTAAATGGAGCCAAATCCGAATCAGTACAACTGTGTAGTGTTTTCCCTTCTTTGAAACCGTAGGGTACATGTGTCAGGACCCAGTCCTCACCAGCCAAAACACAGCAAGCCTCAGCAGACTGCCTCAAACACCTAATTCAGCTCATCAGCTGATAAGCAAGGCCTTCCTGACCTGAAATCGGAGTGTTGGAGGAGGGTAAATGTTAATGTCAACAGCACTTTGCCCTGGAAGGTCCCCAGTTTGAGATGACTGTCGTAGGCAGTAGCTTCCTGGGCGTTAGTTGACCCATTGAGCCCTCATTCAATCTAGTTATTAATCATTTTATAACTACAACAGAACTAATGAAATGTGCAGGTGTGGAGGGTATGGGAAGGCTGGGCACCCAGGGTCAGTTTCCCTGGCAGAGATTATCTTGGGCATGGATTACAAACAGTTCTGAATGCAGATTATAAAAGGAAAGTGAAGTCAATGATCAGGCTTGATCCCTGTCTGAGAAACCATATGGATTAATCCTAGTCTTGGACTAAACTGTAGTGCCTATGGTGACTCCCACTTGTGAAATTATTAGTCTCCGATCAGTTTTATTCTTGATCTGGAAGAGTAACTCAATAGATTGGTCTCCCAAATAGGGATCAAGATAGGGTGCATATAGTGGGTTATTTACTTATTTATTTTTTAAAACAAGAGGCCACTGTGGGCAGGAGGACGGGGCAGGGCAGATTAAAGAAAGCAAATGTCAACAGCAAAGCAAAGCCAAACCCTGGACATATTTAGACAATTTAGAAACATTAGCTGGACACATTTTTAGGTCTCGAAAGGGGGCATATGGATTACCCTACACTGTTAGTAATAAAGGTTCTGTGCAGGTACATTTTTCATTCATCTTGGTGCAGATAATGTAACACAAGATACAACAGTGGTTTTAAGGTCCAATTGTGTACCTTAAAGAGGTTTCTCCTGGAGAAAAGCGTGTGTTTATACCTTTTCATAGCCGAATGTTTTAAAACTCAAGCCTGGAGACGAGACAGGGTGTGTGAAGTCAGTACAGCTTAGAAAATATCATTTCACTTGATTATGGTACAAGTATGTTCCCTGACTAAAGATACTGAGATGTACCCTTGACATTACCACCCAGCGACAAGAGGGGAACTGCCCCAGTGGTAGTTTCATACCTTTATTTCTGAAGAGTATGTAAGCCACATGCTGGCCTACTCAGGATTTTCAATGGAAATTTTACATTAAAAAGGAAACTATGGCCCATGGTGAGGCTTAATACCTGTCTGGTATTAGGTTTAAGGGGTAGGGATTAAATTCCAATGCCCCATGGTGATTCTTCATTGAAACATCATTTGAGTCTAGGTTTAGGCATAAATTGGATCTGGGAAACTACCCCTGCACCTGTTTCATCATATTGAAGGGAAGTCCCAAAGAACACAGGGACTTCCCACGACTGGAACTGAGAGCAACTGTTCTGTCTCAGTTTTTCAAACTATCTCCTTTTGAGCTTAAAATGAATACCAGAAAGGCTGATGAAGGACTCACAATAATGTGAAATATCTCTTCTGATGTAAGAAGTGCCACCTCAAAGGCACTGGAGGAATTCCTTACATTACACAGTGTGTAGAAGTATGAGAAGTAAAAAGTTCAAGCAGCTACGCTTTTCAAACCCATTTATGTATTAGCGTAAGTTTCATGCTAGCATGTACCATCCCTCAATGAAGTTTACAAGTTTGTTAAAACGTACCTTCGTTAAAATACTTCATCCAGAAAAATTCTAACTGCTAATAATAAGTGGAAGCTGGTAGGGTCCAGTTAGCCTTGTGCAAATGAGGTGGTATAGCCTGTGCCCACTGACTGAATGTGCTTACATTCACACCTGGCCACATTAACATGTCTGGGTGAAGAAGACCTTTGAAGTTCATGCCACAGTTACATTGCACAAATCAGTTGAATTAAGTCTGCACAGGATTGAAAGAGGTCCAGAGACCCACTGTTGTGTTAGGCATAATTTCAGAGTAACCAATAAAAGCAGCTGGGCATGTTGCTCTGCACGTGCTGGCTAAGTATATTCAGAGTTCACAGCCAAGTGACCGGAATAGGTTATCAGTGACCAGGGTTTTTTTTAAGGGTGAAAAATAGAAACACTTCAGTTGATAGAAAGCTGAAGAGACCTGGGTTCTTTCAGGGTTCTTTATTAAAGAAAATCATTCTATATAGGACCATGAACACTCAAAGAACCCTTGCATGATTAAAGGGGTCTTTGCTTCATGAAAAGGGTCTTCAGATTGATGGAGAATGTGCTGTAAATTGTTTGCTATAGCACTAAAAAGGGTTCTTCTATTGCTATGATGTCAGCAACAGAAGAACCCTTTTTGGTGCTATATAGAATCCTTTTCAAAATGGTCCTTATAGGTTGTTTATAGCACATTTTCCAGCAATGTGAAGAGCCTTTTCACAATGCAAAAAACACTTTAATCATGCAGTGTTCTGTGAGTGTTCGTGGCTCTATATAGAACCGTTTTCTTTACTAAAGAACCCTTGAAGACCCATCGTTTTTTAAGAGTGTAGGCCACCTCTTGTACACTGAGCCTGTAAGCACAAGTATGAAGCAAATGCATTACTATTTTTTAGAAAAGAAGCCATTATTTTGAGATACTGTGTCAAACATTTGCTGCAATAAATGGAGAAGGATGGGAAAAGGGCTGAGAAGTGTTTATTTCCCTTCTCTACCTGGAAACATTGAGCTATATTAGACTGTGCACTACAGGGGCACACCGGCTCACTCTTTATGTACACTACAGGCCTTGGTAAATCAGATCCCATGTTTTATCTCTGCCATTCCTGACCAGTGTTTTTGTTTGCCCCTTCTATATGGTCCCTGTCCCTTGTCTGATGGGGACGTTTACTAACTCAGAGGAGGGAAAGCGTAAGTATCAGGGATTCCCTGAGGACGAATGGCTAATGTGGGGAAGCATGTACTGACAGATACTGTATAGAAACAGTATATCACCAGTCCCCATACACAATAAGTGTTAGAAAAAGAGAACCTTCTATGAAGGGATCTATGTTCTAAGGTGTGGAATGTGTCCTTTTGACCAGTGTGAATTCCATTTATTTGCTTATTGTTCACTGTCCACCTATAGTGGTCTTAACTCTATGCAGTGCCACAGTATTTTATTTTTCCAGGCATAGAAGCAGAATCTGTCCTTACATAGCAGCAGATGCCAAGTTGGACAGTAAAATACATGCATGCAAAGTGATTTCTTAATTCAAATGCTGTCTATTTTGAGGCATCATGTAATTTAGCTACTGTTAGCAAGGTAGCAAATTCACTGTTGTCGTTTCCAACCGGCCTAGTTTCGATTAGCTAATAAACATAGTAGACTGTTTTATTCGCCAGTGGTTTGTCCAACCTGGCATTCAGTGCTATGAACTCATTTTTGAACTCTTGGTGCTGCATATTGGCTGAAAATTGTGGAAGGTGAACACATAAATGAATAAATGGCGCCATGAATAAATGGTACCATGAGGTTCCATTGATTAGCATCCATCCCAAGATGCCCGGAGTTATACGCATTCGTCTTTTGCTACGTTTGGAGAATTTCAGAATTTTCATTCCTGCACAGAGCTTGAATCGTGCATATGTAAAAGAAAGTAGTAGTCCATCTATCTGTCATTTGATATATTTCATCGTTACCTATAATCCATTTCCTCCAAATCCATATAATTGCTTGCCACATATTGTGTCCTCTAACTGACCATCGGCCATCTACTTGTCAAGAGGGGTTAACTGAGTGTAACTTTGGTTGCATTACTTCATTTGCATATACATTACTTAAGCAGTGCCATAAAAGTTTACTATCTAAAGACCTTGGTAGCATGGTTTCATTTAACCAAGGACAATATATAATTTGATGAGCATGAAGATTCCATTAGATATAACTGTGGGATTTCTGAGGAGCTTCTGAAATGTTTTGTGAACGAAAGCTGTAGATTTAAGGGGAGTTATCTGACCTTCCCTCAATCTAACCTGCTGCCTCCTTTTCTTTTCACCCTGGCTGACATTTCCTGTACATTTTCTTCTCGACAAATACGCATTCAGCTGCCAGTAAGTATGGAGAAGTGCCGGCCTGTCGTCAACCGAACCGTTATATGTGCTTCATAGATCACTATGTGCATGAGAATACAATATGGAGTTGTAGGAGGATCTAGACATTTTTGAGAAACTGTTATGCCGCAAATCATACAGACAGTTGCATCTAGATCAAGCAAAGCTCCTGCTGGGCTGCTGCGCTGCAAAGTTTAGCTTTCTGTGTTTATTATTATAATTATTAGAATAATAATAATAACAGCAATAATAATAATAATTATTATTATTGTTGTTGTTATTATTATTGTTATTAGCAAATTAGAAGAGGTGAAATCTCTAATCTCTCCAGAGCTGTGGCCTAGAAGGAGCCGAGTTTGACACCCTTAGTCTTAGTCTATAAATTGTTTAGGCATTTGTTTTTACCCGACTTGATGTAAGCTGTGTCTCAAAGGGGAATTCCAAACAATCAAATCTATAAGATGTAAACAAAGTAATTCTCAGTGGTTTTATTGTCCAATTGGGCATTGTAGAGAAACTTGCTGACTTACAGTGGTGGTAGAACCAAGGGTTGCAATAGGAACCAAAGGTTGCAATGTCTACATCACAAATACAGCCGTTTTATTTATCATCCAAAATGACCAGTGAACCTAGATGTTGTCTTCTGAGTCTGCAGATGGAATTTTGATCATGGAAGCGTAGTAAATCTAAAACAATACGTTTTCTTTGAGTACTATGTTGCCTTAGAACACCCTTTAGAATATCAAACAGCGCTGAATGACTTTGTTGACATCCTACCGATTTAATTATGTATGCAGAATTCCCCTTTGATCAGGTCTTCATGCTGTGCATGGTGGCTGATGGAGGTTCTCAGCAAATATCACCTGTTGATTTTCTGGTTTCAGAAGAGTCATGCTGGCCAATGTCTGCTTCCAAAGCATGCCTCATGACACATGATCACCAAAGTTATTCCATAATTGTCAAATGTACACTTGAGTTACTAGTTTATTAAGTACATCTACCTCATACCCACACTGAATGGCCATTTTATAAGAAACACCTACCACATAGTTCCACTTTTTAGGTTTCTAATGGTAACACTTCACAATACTGTATTGTAGTTAATAAGAAACTAATCAGGAGCTAAGCAGGAACACCATACTGTAATGACTGGTGTCCCTCCTGTTTGTTTTAATCAGAAACCTTAAAAGGCTAATGTACATCTTCATATTTGGCAGTGGGAACCAACGGGTACATCAGCCTACAAATGAGACAAATGCTAAAATACTTCAGTATTCAGTAGACTAGTTTGCTTACCTCTCATCTTTAGAAAAGAAAACACCATTCTTTTCTGCAGGAGCACATGTGCCAGTGTTTCTTCTGAACAGTCCTTTAATGTCCTCTTGAGGGCAGGGTCAGTTGAAAAGAGGGCTCACAGAAATATCTGAATGTGAAGCAATAGTAACTCATTAATAATGAACTAGGAGTTAATGATTATCTGAGAAGTATTATAAAGTGAAACACATGGTAACTCACTATTAATGAACTAGGAGTTAATGACTATCAGGAACAGTATTATAAAGTGAAACATATTGTAACTCACTATTAATGAACTAGGAGTTAATGATGATCAGGAACACTATTATAAATTGAACTACATTAGAAATAAAACCCGTAAAGAAATGATGTTTCAAAAAGAAATTTTGAAAAAAGTAAGAGTGAAAAAGCTGTTTATTGACTCCTTTTATATTTGTGAACAGTCCAAATGTGAAAACAATATTTAACAGAAGAGTTGGACAGGACTCTTATTTTGATAGCTTTGGTGTTTCTGTTGAGTGCCCATTAGGTTTTTGCTAGTGCTTAAAAAGGAGAACAATTAATCCTGTGTTCTCAGTGGATTAGTTTGATAATTCTGTTCAAATTTTAATTCTGACTTGCTGTATCTCCAGATGTATGATGAGTGAATCAGACTCATGGCACACCCTAGCTAATTAATACAGCTAGTTAATTTAGGTAATGTGAGCTAAGCTAATAGGCAGTAAAACTTTGTGCCACAGATGTGAAACTAAATCTATCTAAAGTACTAGCAGAATATATTGTGATTGGTCTCAGCTCTCAGACTTTCTCCTTCATAGCTAGCTAATCCAAGAGTGTTTTCACATTTTGGACTGTTTACAAATAAAAAATGAGTCAATAAACAACTTATTTACATCATTAATAATGAGTTACCATGCGTTTCACTGTATAATACTTTTCCTGATCATGATTAACTCCTAGTTCATTAATAGTGAGTTGCTATGTGTTTCACTTTATAATACTGTTCCTGATCATCATTAACTCCTAGTTCATTAATAATGAGTTACCATTGCTTCATATATATTGTTCCTGATCATCATTAACTCCTAGTTCATTAATAATGAGTTACCATTGCTTCATATATATTGTTCCTGATCATCATTAGCTCTTGATATAGAACAGCAGCAGTGATGTCCCAGCCTTCTTTAAGGATACCTGTTTCTGTGAATAGAAATAGAGGGTATAATCCATTATATTGTAGAGACTGTACACTGTGTAGTGTATTTCACTACTGTTAGAAGTGTTGGAATACACTATATCGGTTAATAGTTCAGCAGGAAACGTGTTAGACTGAGCTGTTGAGCAATTAATGTTGAATTGATATGTAATTTATGAGTAGTTATTCTAAGAAACCATAGTTACTAAGTAATTCTCTGTCAGACTCCGTACTTATTGCTTAGTTTTTAGTAAACTACCCTAATCATTGGTTCATTATTACCTACTGAGTAGTTAACTAGTCGTCCTTGGTAGTTAAGAGTAGTTATTTAAGTGTTAATACAGCACGATTCATTCTTTCCTGCTTAGTTCCTGCTTAGTTACTTATTAACTATGAAATAGTATTGTAAAGGTTACCTTTAAAATTACAGATTGTAGTTCATCTGTTGCTGAAAAAGTCATCAGTTCCACCTCAGTGTCTTTACCTATATGGTAGGTGCTTCTGGCAAAATGGCTAATGAGAGTTTGTACAAAGTAAGTGTACCTCATAAACAGCTGATGCACATAGAGTAAGCTGCTGTATGCATTTTGTTGGCAACGCATTCCATGTTCAAATAATACATCCAACGCAAAAAGGAATGTATGCACTTGTATTTATGTTTATATGTTTTATAGTAGGAGTGCCCAATTCTGGTCCTGGAGATCCACAACACACCCAACTCTAATACTCAGATGCCCTGGAAGGCCCTTATTAACTTCAATTACGGCTGGAGCTACACTGTGCAGAATGGTAGATCTCTAGGAATAGGATTTGGCAGCCCTGGTTTATAGGAAGAATAGTAAGGTATTACCTGAGAGAGTTTAGGTCATTATCTTACTGTGCTTTGTTGTTCTGTTGTGTCCTTTGCTTTGCTTTGAAGAAAAAACACTTCAGCTTCTCCTTCATCCATTCTTGCTTGCATTGATTGCACCACGCAGTCTCTGGGCCTTCAAGCATGGAACCCAAAAATTATGGCTTTAAATAAACTTTGCTTGCGTGTGTTTGTTTCATATCAGAAACAGACGATCGTACGCGTGCCTTTGCTGAGAAGGTGTTCAGCTCTGATACCAAAGATGAAGACATCCGAGAGGAGATCTCCCTGTTCGGCGTGGCTGAAGACTGCCCCATTCTCAACCAGGAGCTGGCACACCACGTAGCCACTGATGATGATATTGAGAGACGGTGAGGAGTGAAAAACAAATAACATCCCTCACCCTGGAGTCCGTGATCTTCATTTGTCCCACACTTCATCCTTGACAACCACAGCTCGGCATATGTTTGTGCTTTCTCATCTCAAGCACACCCACTTCAACCAGTCAGCAAATTTACAAGCCCTTCTTGAGTTCAATTTCACAACAAAATGTGAAATACAGCAGGTTGAGAACTATTTATTTGTCCTATTAGACAATATTTTCATTTGAATTATTTGTCTAAATTACAAATTCTTCTCTTGTACATGACCCTGTGGGGAAAAAAAACAGCACAGACTAGCATCCATTCCAGCTGGTGTGAACTGGTTTATCCTGGTTAGGTGCTGGTTTAGCTGGTCACCCAGTGTGGTTGACCAGCATACCAGCATCTAAAACACAACTCATGCTAGTTTTGCTGGCAATCAGCATTGTAACCACCATTGCTGCTGTCCAGCATCCAAAACACAGCGTCTGCTGGTTTTTCTGGCGACCAGCCAAACCACCAACAGAGACCAGCTTGAATCAAAGGAACAAGCTAATAGAGCACTATAGACATTTTATACTACGTATGACTGCAATGTTATTTTTGGCTCATCACTTCTTTCTGTCCAAAGTTTCTAAAGTCCACAGCCAGTGTGTTAAACTTTGGGAAGTGTGGTGGTTTAATGCCAACAGGTTTCACTCATTTTTAGTCACCTGTTGGGAGCACTACACTGTAAAAAATTAAAGTGGGTTGGTTTTAACTTTTAAAAGCCTTAATGTTCTGAGGTCATTATTAGCAGAACAAGAATCCATGTTTTATGCTCTGTCAACTTATTATTTGAAGTTCAAATAACTTAAACTAAAGTTAAACCTTTTTTTTCATTTTTGCAGGCCCCCCACAAGTTCTTATTATACCCTACTGAAAAAAAAACAGCTTAAACCTGAATTTCAAGCTAGTCTAAGCTAGTTCATTCTGTTTTGGTGCTGGTTTAGCTGAGCAGTTGACCAGCATCCAGCATCCAAAACACAGCATATGCTAGTTTGGTGGCCAACTGTGCTATGCTAGCATGGTTTTGGTAATGCTAACAGGTCCCAACAGGTTTTCTGTTATTGTTAGCCACGTAACAGATTCTGTTAAGCTTTAAATTATTTTGGCAACACCAACAGTTCCTCACAACTTTCCATTAATTATTAGCCACCTTGCATGGACTGTTTAGCATTATAGTACTTTAATAAAGCTATTAGGCTAACAAGTTCTCATGCATCATTAGCCACCTTAGCAACCTCTTGTTTCAGTGCTCCAACTAGTAGATAGGTTATGTTTGTTTCTCTCACTGATTTAATACAAATCAATGATAGCGAAGAATAGATTGTACACAGGCGTGAAAAGGTTTTCTTTTTACAGCATATTTTTAATTGCAGGCTAAACTGTCACACTGTACAAGCCTGTTAGTAGTCAGTATAACAACTTCAGGTGAATTTTCTTTAACTCTGACTTTTATTCTTTCATAGTAAGAAGCACATCATCCGGACTCAAGATGGTTTTGCTTCTCTGATGGAGGACAAACCAACCTACCTGGAGGTTCCTCACTTCCAGAGGGTGTCCATCACTGGAGACTATGCTGCTGGGGTGGGTTTACATTTGTAAGCTCCATGAGTCTGGTCTGTCATCAAACTCTGAGATATGCAAGGCCAAGTTTAACTTGAACATGAAGTATACCCATGCAAACCTGCAGATCACAGGCCAAGTGCAGGAATAGTTCGTCTAGGGCAGGAGCACAAGAAAGCAGAGGCCACCCCTAGATTGAGTTTCAGAAACCCAGCTGTGACATTTAAAGTGAGAACTGAGGCAAAGGACACACATAAGACAGCTGATTTAGCATAATGCAGGTCTTATGACTTTAACCACTCAGACTGTCCAGCCAGTTTTTGCTTGTTCAAAATGTCTTCAACTCCTTGAGACCGCCGGTGGTTCCAAAATGCACTTCGTCATATTCTTCATGGGGCTGTTGTGGGCTGGAGGTTAGGGATGGGGGCTGGATGTATGTGGGTGTTTCACTGCACAGATGGGTTAAATGCAGAGGTCTAATTTCACAGTGTGCAAAACACAGTGACAAATGGTTATTAATTCTAATTCATAACTTTCATATTTCATAAGCTACATTCAAAAGGTCTTCTAACTGTCTTCTTTCCAGTCAAATAGATTGATAATGTAATTTTAAATCCTTATAATAAAAGAAGCTGAAGTTTTTTTTCTACTGAAAGTCGACCCACTTTTCCACAAATCTGGGCTATAAACTATAAACAGATGGCGTCTCTTCAGTGATCTACCCTATAAAAATTATTTTTATAAAATAACACAGTGTCTGAGATTTTTGGCTTTCAGCAATGAATTGTAAGCATATAGTGATATGAGTGATCATAAAACACACTTTCAGTTAATTTGAGGGGAGCTGTTACAATAAAATAAAATAAAAATTTGCATTTAGTTCATGCAGTTATCGAAAAAAAAATTCCTTACAATTTGGTCTTGTAAATTCAGACAGAAAAAAAAAGACTCTCTGACTTCTGTAATCGTACATATGAAGTGGGCTGTGGCCCACTCAGTATCATTCGTTAACTCAGTTTGTGCTTTTCCTCTAAAATTCTTTGCATAATTTTTGTCACTACTACAAACATTTGAACATTTGTTCATTTGTCTTAAGCATTTATGCATATTTAGTATGTTTTCCTTTAAGGTGACCATGGATGACTTTGAGCTGGCCTGCAAGGGTCTGTACCGTGCTTTGACCATAAGGGAAAAGTACATGAGACTAGCCTTCCAGAGATACCCCAGCACCACATCCCATTTCCTGCGCAAGATTGAGGGAGAGGTGTGGAAGCCGGAGCACCAGGTGCAGCCAGGTAGGAAAGGCTGATTAAATGGGTCCATCGCGCAAACAGACTATGATGTAGTGCTCAGAGTCCCTTCCTGTTGGATAAACTGATGAGAAGTTCAGGTGAACTTCTTTACTGTTTCTGCCAGCCTTTGTATCCACACAGCTGCAAATAAGCAAAGTTATCAAATGCGTATTTCATAGCAGTGATTTCTGATTAATTAATCTAACAGTCTGAGAGTATGATGGCCTTTGTTTTGTGTTGCAGTCTTCACTCCCCCTCCTGCAGCAGGAGAGGATCCTCTCGACGCAAAGTCTCTGCCTCCCAACCTTGGCTACGTGGCCCGCATGCGGGATGGTGTCATCTATGTCTATAAAGATTCAGCAGCTGCAGATAAACATGAGCCTCTGCCCCTGCCTACTCCTGACCTCACCACTTTTATTGATGACATGAACTTCCTCATTGCCCTTATAGCCCAGGGCCCAACGTAAGTTCTCCAGAAGTACTATTAGTACTAATTGGCTGATGTCAAGGGTTAAAGGGGTTAAAGAATCATTCATTTCAGTTCAACAGCTGTTTTGAAGCTCAAAAATATTTGAAGATCAAATATTAGCCCTCATTTCAATGTTCCCCAAAGTCTTGACACTACAAAAATACACATACGTGCAGCCATAGCTAGAACACCTAAGTGACATTTACATGCATCTCTCAGAGCCCATTTTGTTAGTCTATTTTGGAAAGGCTACTGTCTCTAATTTTCTTGGCTAGTATTATAATCAGTGTTGGGCAGAATACCTTGGAAAAGCAGCTACGACTGAATACTGAATACACTGTAACACATTCAGAATACACTTAAAATAAATATTGGTAGGGCACATAGGAAAAACTCTGATGTTACTTTGATCTTATTCACACTGTTACTTGCTGTTACTGATTGCCAGTTGCTTTCATTTAATTCTTCTGTTAATTTGCTTGATAAAAAAGCACTTATTTAAATGTCATTACAATATTCTCAATATATTATTTAGGATCTCAACACCTGCTGCAGTCCTCTACCCTCTCATGAACTAAGCAAACAATTCACCATATCCCAGTAACACAGCATTGCAAATTTGACTATAAAGTGGGTAACTATGTAGACTTTTGATAAAAGCGTGTAACTTCCCACAAAATGCATGCATGCATTAGTCCATTGCAGCATCGATGCTCAGTTTATCACTTGTAAACATGTCCACTACAGAAGAAACTGCTCAATTCAAACTGATTATCACATTGATTTATCAGTCTACTCAGGCTTTAGCAGAGCTCAGTAACACTGAGATTAATAACTGATCATCACAGTGATTTATCAGTCTACTCAGGCTTTAGCAGAGCTCAGTAACACTGAGATTAATAACTGATCATCACATTGATTTATCAGTCTACTCAGGCTTTAGCAGAGCTCAGTAACACTGAGATTAATAACTGATCACATTGATTTATCAGTCTACTCAGGCTTTAGCAGAGCTCAGTAACACTGAGATTAATAACTGATCATCACATTGATTTATCAGTCTACTCAGGCTTTAGCAGAGCTCAGTAACACTGAGATTAATAACTGATCATCACATTGATTTATCAGTCTACTCAGGCTTTAGCAGAGCTCAGTAACACTGAGATTAATAATTGATCATCACATTGATTTATCAGTCTACTCAGGCTTTAGCAGAGCTCAGTAACACTGAGATTAATAACTGATCATCACATTGATTTATCAGTCTACTCAGGCTTTAGCAGAGCTCAGTAACACTGAGATTAATAACTGATCATCACATTGATTTATCAGTCCACTCAGGCTTTAGCAGAGCTCAGTAACACTGAGATTAATAATTGATCATCACATTGATTTATCAGTCTACTCAGGCTTTAGCAGAGCTCAGTAACACTGAGATTAATAACTGATCATCACATTGATTTATCAGTCTACTCAGGCTCTAGCAGAGCTCAGTAACACTGAGATTAATAATTGATCATCACATTGATTTATCAGTCTACTCAGGCTTTAGCAGAGCTCAGTAACACTGAGATTAATAACTGATCATCACATTGATTTATCAGTCTACTCAGTCTTTAGCAGAGCTCAGTAACACTGAGATTAATAACTGATCATCACATTGATTTATCAGTCTACTCAGGCTCTAGCAGAGCTCAGTAACACTGAGATTAATAATTGATCATCACATTGATTTATCAGTCTACTCAGGCTTTAGCAGAGCTCAGTAACACTGAGATTAATAACTGATCATCACATTGATTTATCAGTCTACTCAGTCTTTAGCAGAGCTCAGTAACACTGAGATTAATAACTGATCATCACATTGATTTATCAGTCTACTCAGTCTTTAGCAGAGCTCAGTAACACTGAGATTAATAACTGATCATCACACTGATTTATCAGTCTATTCGGACAACAAAATTCAGTCCACCCACCCACCCACCCTCTAGTCCAAAAGTAATGAATGAAGTTCTTTTTAACGAGCTGCATGTGTTCACTTGTATGTCTTTGGGACTTTTTAGAAAGACGTACACTCACCGTCGCCTGAAGTTCCTCAGGTCCAAGTTCAACGTCCATGAGATGTTGAATGAGATGGAAGAGCTGAAAGAACTGAAAAACAACCCTCACAGGGACTTCTACAACTGCAGGAAGGTACTGATTAGGTCACATTATTGCTAATGGGCATCCTGGTTCAGATCGTACTTTAAGTAAATATGTAAACTTTCTTTGTGTTTGTTGACATGGACTGTCTTGCGTTTCTGTGTCTCTGTAGGTTGACACTCACATTCATGCTGCTGCCTGCATGAATCAGAAGCACCTCCTGCGCTTCATCAAGAAGTCATACCGCGTGGATGCAGACAGAGTGGTGTACAGCGCGAAGGGTAAAGAGATGACCCTGAAGGAGGTCTTCGCCTCCCTCAAGATGCACCCCTATGACCTGACCGTGGACTCACTGGACGTGCACGCTGTACGAGCTACGTTATATAACACTACATGACACAGAATCACATTGCATAGACTATTATGCTTCTCTGCAATTTTGCACAAATTTAGATGGAAACAAAGGGGTTTGGTGTGAAATGCTCCATTTTAGAGAATTTTGCCAGGTCAGAATTTTTCACAGTGATGGTGATAGGAACCAGACATCAGAATTAAGCATCTGTTTAATGCATCTACAAGTTACATCACATGCATTTATTACATGAAATAGATAGTCAAGCTCAGTGCAGACTTTTAAAAAACACTTAAAACCTATCTCTTTAATTTAGCATTTAGTTCAATTCTGCATTTATTTTGCTGTTGCTATCTTTTTAATATGCTCTGTGTCATTGCCTTATATGCTTTTAAATGAATACTCATAAGTTCTTGTATTACTGCTAAGCTTTAAAGCACTTTGAGTTTCCAACAGTATGAAAAGTGATCTATAAATAAAGTTAATTTCTTAACTCTTAATTTCTTTATACTGGTGGTGATTGGAACCAGAGGTCATAATAATAATAATAATAATAATTATTATTATTATTATTATTATGTTTTTATTATTATGTTTGTGTATACATCATGACCTCTGGTTCCAATCACCACCAGTATGAAGAAATTAAGAGTCAAGTTTCTCCACAATGAACCGTTTCCACATCAAACCGCTCTGAATAACTTTGTTTACATCTCAATGGTTGGAATGTGCAGCAATAAAAAACTGTGGAATTACCCTCTAACAAGTGAAAAATGACAGTTTTGATTTCAGGTTGACTTAAACTCATAGAACAGGCTTTATTTTATCCAGTAGGTATTATTTTTAAGACTTTAAACATTTGTTGAGAAGAACTGCGATTCAGAATAAAACCTTTTCACAGAGAGAATGTTATTTTTATAGTTCTATAAAGAAATAATTAAATAAGACAATTAAATCCTCCAACCAGACAACAAGCAACTGCAAAGTGTTGTTGACACTTCTGATACACTTAAAAAACAGATGGTTCTTCAAAGGTTCTCTAGTAAAGAAAATGGTTCTGTATAGAACCATGAACACTCACAAAACCCTGCATGATTAAAGGGCTCTTGGCATTGCTAAAGACTGATGTAGACTGTGTTTTCTGTGGTTCTATACAGAATATATAGCACCAAGAAGGGTTCTAATATTGTTACAGGCTTGACATTGTAACAATAGAAGAACCCTTTTTGGTGCTATATAGACCCCTATTCAAAACGGTTCTGTATAGAACCATCTACAGCACATTCTCCATCAATCTGAAGAACGCTTAATGATGCAAAGAACCATTTAATCATGCAAAGGTTCCTGGTTGTAAATAGAACCATTTTACCATCTTTACTAAAGAACCCCTGAGGTACTCTCATTTGTGAGACTGTAGTTCAGAGGGTTCAGGGGTTGCTATGCCAGCCTCAGAAATGAAGAATCTGTCTCACCCCAGGTGATAATTGAAAGCTAATTATATCTACATCTCTGACATTTATTGTGTCCTCTGATCCTCCTGATTCCAAACATGTAGGGCAGACAAACCTTCCAGCGCTTTGATAAGTTCAACGCCAAGTACAACCCTGTGGGTGCCAGTGAGCTGCGTGACCTTTATCTGAAGACGGAGAACCACATTTCAGGAGAATACTTTGCTACCATCATCAAGGTAAGAACTAGAAGAAACACTGTAAAATCACCAGAGATGAAATAACTCACAGAATTCAGTTCAACTCTACAGTGACTCTCCCTTGCAGTCAGCTTAGCTCTACATTCTCCATTGGAACTGCCCTTAATCTGAAGAACCCTTAGAAGTCACAGCTATAGCCACAGATAATAGACATACTGTAATTCGATGTAAATTATTCCTCACTCTTAGTTTGTTGAAAGTTACTGGTGGTGGGCAGTAATGAAGTAAATGTAATTCGTTAGGGTACTTAAGTAGTTTTTTCAAGTACTCTTCTTTTAAGTTTTTCCATTTTGGGCGACTTTTTACTTTCACTCCACTACAATTCAAAGTCAGATATCTTACTTTTTCTCCACTGCATTTTGCAAAATCTGTCGTTCCTTTTGGTTTTTGTGTGCTTAAAAATTTAACATGTAACACCAATCAGGGCCCAGCGGTCACTTTATTTAGAACTTGTTTGGACCTGTTGGTCATACCGACCCAGTGCAGCACACGGTTCAACGTCAGTGCAGCAGCGTAAAACTTTGGGAGAGTCTGTTCAACATAAATGATGAACTAACCTAACTTTGTGTAAATAGACCACAATATAGAAATATGTCCACATATGCAGTCGAGACTGATGCGGCTTTTTTCTGAATTTCTACAAACACCGTTTCATTTTATAGTAAATTAGTTTGGGCTGGTTTATGTTTATGAACAGAGGCCTACAGATCAACATAGTAAAGGAGCTCATCTGTGATCCTGAGTTTAAAGCCAGTTTTTATTAAACTTAAACTTGGAACTAAGTTGTAAATAAATCTTAAACTGAAACTTTGCTTGTGTGTAAAAGTGATTTCAGAGCCACTCGGTTCTCCCTGATGGAAACTGTTTACCTTCAGTGTTTTGTGCTTATGATCATTTTAAAGACATCAATGTCACTAATTAATGACACTCTATTAAAAGATTGGAGTTACGAGAGAGACACTGAAGTATTTTAATCTAAAATGAGTTGATAAAGTAAGAGTCTTGTCATAAAAATGATTTTAGTGCTTTTACTTTCAATACTTAAGTACATTTGAAGGCAAATACTTTTGTACCTTTACTCAAATGGAGGTCTAAAGTGAGGAACTTCTACTTTTACTGGAGTAATATTTTACCTTGAGTATCTCTACTTTAACTCCAGTACATGATTTGTGTACTTCATCGACTACTGAAAGTCACTCAGAAATTCTATCAGAAGTAGAAATTGTAAGCATCCAGATTGCGTTTATAAGTAGAAGTAAAATATTGTTGCACAATTTCAATTCAACAAAATGTTTATGTTGTATTTATTACGATTATTAGTCTACACTTGAAAGGACAAAAGGACAGTGTCTTATAACAATCAGTCTGAATCTCTGTGGCACAGGAAGTGGCTAGTGACCTTGAGGATGCCAGGTACCAGTATGCTGAGCCTCGTCTTTCCATCTATGGCTGCAATCCAAATGAGTGGACAAAGCTCTCCGGCTGGTTCATCAAGCACAGGGTGTACTCCCCCAACCTCATGTGGATGATCCAAGTACCCAGAATCTAGTATGTGGTTTTAAATGAATTTTAGTAACACACTTAAAATCAACTTTCTTACATCAGATCTTTTTATTCTCTGTCTGTTTGTCCCTTTTTCATCATGCGGAGTTGCAGAACACCTTTCACTGTGTATAGTCAATATGAGTGAATCTAGTTAATTAACAGAAAGTTCCGTCAGTAATCTGCATGTAGGCCTGAGCGATTTGGGGCATTGAATTGTGAGTTTTCTGAGCTATATTACAACATTACATTCATTTTATATTAGCATTATATAAATTAAGCTCCATGCCTTTTTTAGCCGCAAAGACCACAGTTCACAAGCTCTGTGTTATTAGGTTACATTTCCCACTTACAACTTAAAACAGCATTGTGGGATATCATTAAAACTGCAGTTCTTGTGATTTGAAAATTGAAAATTAATTGTTCAGCCTCATCCACATGGAGTATAGTTGTCTATGCTGCTGCAACAAATGCAGCACAATTAAATTATGAAAATGCTCTTTTGTTACATGTACACTATTTTAAAGTGCCTATCAATGGCATTAATTAGGCTTTAGCAACAGCTTTTATTTGATGTGCAGAACCTTTTTTGCTGTAAATGTCACTCAGACATCTCTGCTTCCAAGTCCTCACTTTGTTCTACAAGAACAGCATTTGGGTTAACTCTGTGTTTTTCTATTTTCTCCTCATTTAGTGACATTTTCAGAGGCAGGAACTTTGTGCCACACTTTGGGAAAATGCTGGAGAACATCTTCCTGCCTGTTTTCCAGGCCACCATCGATCCTCATTCCAACCCTGAGCTCAGCCTCTTCCTGAAGCATGTGAGTGATGCCCTGAAACAAGTTTTTTTTTAATATATAAATATGGTCAGGAACATGGAATAAAGAAGAAATCCAGAACACTGTCCAGCTATTTTATTACATTGTTCTTCTCTTTTGTATTTATATATACAGTAAATATTCCTTCATCCTCTCTGCAGGTCACAGGCTTCGACAGCGTGGATGATGAATCTAAACACAGTGGTCACATGTTCTCCACCAAGAGCCCCAAACCTGAAAAGTGGGACATTGTGAAGAACCCGTCTTACACTTACTACATCTACTACATGTATGCCAACATCGCTATACTCAATCAACTGCGCAAGTAAGTGTCCAGCTTGAGTGGGAACTCAGTCTTACATGTCATGAAGTGTGAACGCAAACCCAAGTCCTATGATTCTATAGAACCAATTATTCTATAGATCCCATTCATTCATTCCTCCTTATCCCACAATAAGAACATTGGTTTACAGTCACATACACATATCAACAAGACACCATGCAAATGAATATTACTTGGATCTGGGCTGTGCAGTGTAACAGTGCTGTTTCACATGCCAGGAGAAATTAATCTATTCAATTCTAATGTTTATGGTAGTTGTAGCCATCAGGTAAATGGACAAATTTAAATATCTGTAAACAAAGAGAGCTGCGAAGTATAAAATGCACATAAATTGTTTCATTAACAACATTTTGGGATTTTACCATTAGCCTCCGTAAAAAAATGAGACAAAAGATGTATTTGGATTGAGAGCTTGAAGCACACTTCACTGGCACCTTTTTTTTAAGTTAATGAATTAATATTTAACTCATATCTAGTAAAGGTGAGCCTTACCTTTAGGTAACGACAAACCTCTGACAGCAACATTCTCCAAAATCCTGCTGGTGTGGGTTCATGTGTGGATTTATCTCTTTTAATAAGGCAAAAAAGTTACTTCAGTGCTAATAGTGTCCCCTTGTGTGTTTCTGTAATATTTTACAAATTAAAATTAAATTCAAACTTTGTACATGCTGCTTCTGTCTTTTCACAGGATTTTTCACAATTGATCATTTTTTTCCACTAAGCGGGATTACTTTTTAGAAGTATTAGTATAGACATTTTATCTCAGTGCTACAACAGTGTAATTTGTGCTACAACACTTGCAACTTTTCTAGCACCAGTGCTAGCTGCTCAAAAAGCAGCCACACATCTCTACTTAGATATAAGACAGTTTCTGAAACCAGACAGATAAGCATGCATATGTCAGGAAGACAAAAACAAATTACAGTTTCATCTTGTTGAACAGCAAGATCACACTGGGCATAAGTGTTTTTAATCTATTATATCATCCATTTTGCACTCTTCAATGAGAATCTGATGGAAGAAGATGAAAGTTTACATTTAGTGGATGATCATCTGTTAAAATGATCACTTCAGCCTTATTTAATGTGCACCTCTGAAATAGTTATAATAGATATTTCCTGGCCTCCTGTACGTTTGTTGGTTTTAATAAAACAGTTACAGAGTTTCTTGTTCCTGATTATTCAAACCCACTGATAAACGTTAATTTTCAAAGCTTACTCAACAAAAGACTTGTGAAACAAGACTATATGCTTTGAGCACACGTCAAATTTTGTCTAAAATGTCTATTGTGTTTGGGCTAGATTTACTGAAAATGTTTAAAAATGCAGTAATAAACACACAAATCATTTCAGCATAGGTATTATGTTGATATAATTTGTTATTGAACCTCTTCAACACCAAAACAACAATTTAAATGAATATCATAATCTCCAGCATTACTACTGCAACTGGTTACCTTCACTGTGGCTAAAATGTCCTACTTGATTTTTAGAATAATTTACAGTATTTACAGTATTTACATTATTCTTGTTAAAGTCTATTCAAGTATGGAAGTCCATTCAAATCTGAAACAACATGGCCATCCTTAATACATGCCCATGTTTTTTTCAGGGAGAGAGGAATGAACACGTTCCAGTTCAGGCCTCACTGTGGAGAGGCTGGAGCGGTCACTCACCTGCTGGCCTGCTTCATGACCGCTGATAACATCTCTCATGGCCTGAACCTCAAGAAGGTCAGTGTGCTACCTGCCCAAATCAGCAGGGGGCGCCACTTCATAACTATGCCTTCTGAAAACTGATGAGAAGGAGTGCAAACGTTGAAACTTTATTTATTATTTTTGGATTTTTAAAATACAGACGGTAATGATGTGGCTTTTAAATACAAGGTGTAATACAGTATTACATCCTGAGGCATCAAAGAAGGAGTAAACATGTTCTCAAGACTAAGTTTGGTTCAGTGCTCTTACTTTCTAAGTATTCTTTTAGCATTGCTCTGAAAACACAAGTACACTGCAGACTGTTGGCTATCATAGCTCGTCTAACACCTCAGCTGTGTAATCACGTAATCACTGTGTCCTGTATGTCTCGCTGTCCTGCAGAGTCCAGTCCTGCAGTATCTGTACTTCCTGACCCAGATCCCAATTGCCATGTCTCCTCTCAGCAACAACAGCCTCTTCTTGGAATACAACAAGAACCCACTGCTGGAGTTCCACCAGAAGGGCCTGATGGTGTCCCTGTCCACCGATGACCCCATGCAGTTCCACTACACCAAGGTGAGATCTGACTGGGCGTAAAGGTGAAAATTCAAAAGTTTGGAATCATTGCTTAAAAGTTTGGGGTCAGTGTTATCTGGTTGCGGATAAACATATAAAAGTATTCTGACTGCCAAGCTCTGTGTAACTTTACATACTAATAATTACAATAATTAACTAAGAAGCTGTAAAAATGAATGCAGTTTAAACACGCTCAGTATTTTGAACAGAGCTGAAGATGATCTAGCTGAGAAATTATAGCTTTAACAATGGAGTTGTAATAAAATTAGTGACCTGATTGCCTTGCATTTCACGTCTCAAGGGAAATAAACTGACAAATGTATTGTAAACAGACAATTACAGTAAGCTATTTATCACTTAAAAACATCTTGTTGTTCCAACATACTTTAAATATCAAATAAAACATCTAAAAACTCATTCTGCTGCTATTTTACACTATTTCAATCTGTTTCACTGGTTCAATATGTTATTGTATATCAAATCCAAAAGAATTATAAATTTGGGAAGTGATTCCGAACTTTTGAGTGACAATATCTGAGGGCCTCATGCACGCCGCACTAGGGGTCATCTATAGTCACAGCAGCCGGGATGAGTGAACGTATAAAGGTGTATAAAGTAAAATTTTATATTAAAGATCAAACAGAAATACTGAACTGAAGATACTGGCTGTTCATTGTATAGGTTGTAACCTTATATGTAAATATTACATATTTTCTGAGTGAAATGAATTCTCTTAAATCTAAAATCTAAATCTATTCAATTCTCTTAAATCTAAATATGATTGTTTTTTAGTGCACAATTCATATTTATTCATACTCCTACATGAGTCTAACCTATGGAGAAAACAGAAAACCTGAAATAAACAAATGTGGCATAACTTTTTGCAAAGGCTACATGTGTAGATGTGCATTCTCTGTAATTAATATTTTCATTTCTCTTGGAAAATCCTCAGAACAATCATTTGATCCACAGTGCCCCGACTTTTGCATGTGACCGTAGCTCAGAAATGGACTTTTTGTTCTCCTTTCTTCATTCACTGAACACCTCATGTCCCTTCAGGAGCCCCTGATGGAGGAATACGCCATCGCAGCCCAGGTGTTCAAGCTCAGCACCTGCGACATGTGTGAAATCGCAAGAAACAGCGTTCTGCAGAGCGGCCTGTCTCACGAGGTATTTTCTCATGGTTTATTAAACTGAGGACAAGTTTTATAGCACACTTACTGTAGGTTTGGTTTGAATATGGTTGACACCTGCTACTGCTGTGTAAATAAAAGGTATTCAGGTTTATGTTAGTTTTGACGTATGACAGACAACCGTTGTAAATTAGTGCAGAACTAGACTTCATTTTTATATACGCTGCCATTCAAAGGTTTGGAATCGCTGTTTTCATTCAATATTTGTTGCAGTTTCGTGCATAAAATGAGTTTATAGTACAACTTTGCTCCTTTGTAGGAAATGAAGAAATGTGAGATGTGTTCAGGATGATGATAATTGTATAATTAAGAAAGCTGTATGTCTATATGAATAAGGTTTTCAATAAAATGTAACATCTACATCAGATCTCAATGTGGATAACTTATCAAGAAAATACTGTAAATAGATCATTACAGTATAGCATTGGGCCTCATTCGGCAATATCTTCCCAAGTGTTTCCTTAAATTTGTTCTTGAGAAAAGTTCTAGGAGAAAGTCTGTCAGACGTATGACGTGTTCTTCAACCGCAGAGTTTTTTGCACCTTTGTGCAACAGATTGTTCTTACCTAAGAAAACACTGGTGAATGTCAGAATCTTCGTAAAAACTGCGTGAACGGATCTTCTTATGTTTCTTAAGAATGGATGCTGAATGAAGCCCAAATGTTCGTAAATAATGAAATATTTGAACAAAATTGTTTAAAAAACCTTCTGGTGTCTTAAAGCATTTTAATCTAAACTGTTCAAAGTTATTTTGGAATAAAATAACGGCAGTTATTAATAAGACAAGTGACTCCAAACTTCTGGAAAGCGATGTACTTTAGTTATGTGAGATATTAAGTTATATAAACATTACTTAATACATACTTGTACCTCTGTTGCATTACAACTTTGTTTATTTCCAATTATTGTCAACACTGATGTGCACCTTGTCCCTTTTGTCCCAACAGAACAAGGTTCACTTCCTGGGGCAACATTATCTGAAGGAGGGCCCGGAAGGCAACGACATCCGTAAGACAAATGTGGCTCAGATCCGTATGGCCTATCGCTACGAGACTCTTTGCTATGAGCTCAACCTCATCCAGGACGGTGTGAAGGGTGACTAGGCAGAGAGTTCACTCACAAACCCAACAGATCGAACCTCAGACATCAGATCCACTGATAGCTGATAAATCTGCCCATGTCTTCGAATGATATGAATCCCTTTTCTGAGCATTTTATTTGTCAAATGAGGATGAAATGTGAGTTTTCTAAGACTAAACTTAAGTTTTTGACTAAATTATTAAATTTCTACTCTTGTTATTCAAGGACTTTATAAGATGTGCAGGAGCTGCCTTTCCTTGGTGTCCATGTAAATCAACAATACAGAGCCGTCTGATTGTTTTGGTTGAATTTACTACTAATATTATTATCACTGTTAATGGATTCGACCTCATTTGAGAGATTTCTGTAAATGACATCCTTTCTGAGGATACATGTGGAGTGATGTGGTGAAGCAAGCCTTGTGCTTCCTGCCGTTCTGGGGGAAAAACACTGATTCCCCTCAATAAATCACAGCTTGTTAATGACAGCCTGTACTGCGTTTCTTTCTTTTCTTCTTCCTTTTTGTTCAATAAACGACGCTGTGGAACTTGTGCGAAGTGGACTTGCCCGTTTAGATGATGCAGCGCTTGGTGTGGGACAGTAAAGTGTTATGGTCTTAATGGCTCAGCCCATCTGCTCCGCCGTGGGGAGCGGAGCTCAGATGGCTGACAGACTGACAGCGGGACACGGCGGTGGCCGCTTCGCTCGCAGGGCTTAACCTAGCGCAGAAAACGGACTCTTCGCTAGTCTGAGGAGCCGCTCATAGTGCGAAAACGGAATTAACAGCAGTCCGCGAGGGCAGCTCGTCTGAAGCTGTGCGCTCTCGCCGTCCGCTCGGCTCGAAAAAAACTTTGGAGGAACGGGTTAGAAGTTAGCTAGCAGGCTAACCTAGCATGCTAGCTCACTGGTGCGCTTCGGGGCTTTGGAAGTGGAGTGGACGGAGTTGAACGTTACAGCAGTCCGCGCGGCTAAAGGGGGTTTATCGGGACTTTGGGTGGTCTCGTTTTCTTCTCACACGACTCATACGCTGAAAAAGAAAGACACGAAGTCCACCGAAGTGCCTTCTTTTCCAGGCAAAGAGTAACAAAGGCGTAAAAGTGGCTGGAAATGAGGAGCTCCGTGGAAATCGTCTCTCATCACCGCGCGGATTGATGAGTGATTAGCTTTCGGTAACGGTAAGTTACCGTCTCGGACATAAACTGAGGTGAGTTCTCTGGAAAACAACACTTTAATTTGTTCTTACATGGTCTTATCATGTTTTTAGTCTTTTCAGCACTTTGTTCTGTTGACGGGACTCCTAAATACTTCTGCTCTAAAGTCTGTCTGTTAATGTCTTTGCGCTACGCGTTTCCAGTCTAATATGCTAGTTATCTGTGTCCATGTCCAGTGAAATCAACCAGCATTACGCCTGTGAGCGAGTTGAAGGAGGTGGTTTACTGATCATAACGGTTTTGCAGTGCAGGCTGAGCTCACCCGCGTTCCCCATTCCCACACTCAGAAGCTCATGCCCTAAACTACCCCACCCGTGGCACGTTGCCCCTAAACCACCCCACCCGTGGCAAGTTGCCTCATGCAGCGATACCTGAAGTGGGAGGAACACATGATTCAAAGCTGCAATTAGACTTATTTAGGCCTGTGATGATTGGGTGTCATCCGAGGGCTGCTTTAATGCTAGTGTCTCGTTTATGGTGGTATGGCAGTGAATTGTATGTGTGGCATTTATCTCTCCTCCAGAGGCACAAGCAGTAATTCCGCTCTCCTGTTGTGTTGTGGGTAACCTGTAAGCAGGTGGCTCAGACAACAAAGCGGGGCCTTTATCTTGGGTGTGAAGAAGTTGTTTGATGCTGGCGACATCTCCGCTCCATCCTCGCCTGCAAAATGAGAAGTTTGGGTGCAGGCTTTCTTTTTTTTTTAATGTAGCGAATTTGGTTGTCTGCACTTCACAGTCCTCAGTCTCTCCCTGCACCCCATCACAGTGTGATCACAGCCAGAGCCCACCGACTCAACCAGGACTGCACCCCATCACAGTGTGATTACAGCCAGAGCCCACCGACTCAACCAGGACTGCACCCCATCACGGTGTGATTACAACCAGAGCCCACCGACTCAACCAGGACAGCACCCAATCATGGTGTGATTACAACCAGAGCCCACCGACTCAACCAGGACTGCACCCCATCACAGTGTGATTACAGCCAGAGCCCACCGACTCAACCAGGACAGCACCCAATCATGGTGTGATTAAAACCAGAGCCCACCGACTCAACCAGGACTGCACCCCATCACGGTGTGATTACAGCCAGAGCCCACCGACTCAACCAGGACTGCACCCCATCACAGTGTGATTACAGCCAGAGCCCGCCGACTCAACCAGGACTGCACCCCATCACGGTGTGATCACAGTCAGAGCCCACCGACTCAACCAGGACTTCACCCCATCACGGTATGATCATGGCCAGAGCCCGCCGACTCAACCAGGACTGCACCCCATCACAGTGTGATTACAGCCAGAGCCCACCGACTCAACCAGGACTGCACCCCATCACAGTGTGATCACAGCCAGAGCCCACCGCCTCAACCAGGACTGCACCCCATCACAGTGTGATTACAGCCAGAGCCCACCGCCTCAACCAGGACTGCACCCCATCACAGTGTGATTACAGCCAGAGCCCACCGACTGAACCAGGACTGCACTGATATGGAAACTGTGGGCCGATCTGATTTGTTCATGTACGTGTCTGCCAATTCCATTATAAACAGTTCTGTAAAATGTAGAATTTGGGAATAAATCCATTTGGATTGGCGTTAGAAAGGAACATAGTATTTTTGTAGGTTTACAGATGTAAAATTAATGAAATGCAGAGATTTTAGTGCCTCATGTCAACATGCTGCCTTACTGGAGTGCATAAGTACATCATCAAGTATTGGTTTGGGTCAAATATACACATCTGTTTGATACAGATACATTTTTAAAGCAACTATCTTATGATACGGATATGATTCTGATATTATCAATAATCCCTCACTCCGTGTTCTCCAACAAACACCAGCAGCCCCAGTCGTTGGGTCAGTTTGCTGTATGTGTAATTATTGGGAATCAGTCTAGAAGTGCATGCGGACTGGGTGACCAGGCCGATGAGTTCACTCACAAACAACATAAACAACTTCAGATATCAGATCCACAGATAGCTGATAAATATCTGTCCATGTCTTTTAAATGATATGAATCCTTTTTCAGAACTTTTATCTGTCAAACAAAGATCAAATGTTCTAGAAAGTTTTCCCCCCATTCACACTGGTTCAGATCACTTGTCAGTTCTTAGTCTTGAGTGGACGATATGAAGCTGGCCGTCTTCATTTGAATGCTTCCGTTGAGCTGGTGTGCTCTGGCCTTAAGACTATTTCCAGAAAACAAACAGACAAACCAAATAAATGAGTGTGAAAACAGAGAACTTTGTGAATCTGCACAGTTCTAGAGTGTTCTCCCCTATTCACGCTTGTTCTATTGGCTTGTGAGTTCTTATTCTCAAACAAATGATATGAAGCCTGCAGCCAACGTTTAAACGCTTCTGTTTGTTGGGTTGATGACGTATTAATTGTTTGAGGAGCAGAACGTTGGGCCTCATTCACCAATATCTTTTTTTGTTTGTTATTGACAATTTTTTAAATTTTATTTGTTATTGACAAAGATCCCAAGAAGAGTCTATATCAGATTCATGATGTGTTCATAACCCACAGAATTGTTGGCACCTTTGTGGTCTTGAGTGTGTGTAGATTTTCTTGTTACCTAAGAACAAATCCCAAATAAGAAAACACTAGTGAGTGTCAGAATCTTCAGAAAACGGCGTAATTTCTTCTTAAGAACAGTTGGGGAATGAGGCCAAGTTGAGATTGGACTACACGAAAAACATTGGATATTGGCATCGGCCTACAGTTCCCATATCATAGCACACCTAATATTAAGCCAGCAGCCAACATTCAAACGCTTCTGTTTGTTGAGATGTTGAGGTCTGGCTTTTAGACTGTGTCAGGAAAAAGAACTGTTAAACCAAACAAACCAGTGTGCACAACTAAGAACAGTCTAGAACAGTGTGAATGGTGGGGAACATTCTAGATTCTCCCAGTGATAGAACACCTGTTTGTATTAGTTGTTTTTGTTTGACTGCTGTGCTCTGGCATTGAGATTCTGCTACCATTGACGTGACACTGTCTCAGAACATTAGCTACTCATCTTGCAGCTGTCATGCCTATTTGATCAGCAGCGCAGCAGCATCACCCAGTCGGTTCCCTGCCAGTCGCTTTCCTTATGTAGTCTGACAGCACTGATGATTCTGCTGCTGCTGCAGACTCTAACTAATTATGACCATTACTTAACCTGTTTTTTCCTGTTCTTGTATTTTAATATTTTGTACTGATGCTGTCTCCTATCCGGTGTCGACCAGAGGAGGACGGGTTCCCCTTTTGAGTCTTGGTTCCTCCCATGGTTTCCTCCTCTCAGTCTTAAGGAGTTTTTCCTTGCCACTGTCACCATTGGTGATGCTCATGGGGGCTTGGACCTTGATTTTTCTGTAAAGCTGCTTTCTGATAACACCTGTTGTAAAAAGCGCTTTATAAAAAAACTGACTTGACTGATGTCAAGGCTCTTATTTTAGTAGGGAGTTAAGGAGAACAGCCTGAGCTTAAATTTGGATTATTGCAATGCATCCAATCCCACTATTCTCTGAATTAAATGCGCTGATTTCTGTAACATCACGCTCATACCTGTCACTACTTCACTACCCTCCCAAAAAACACCCTTGAAGAAACAGCAGTGTGACACAGTGACACCAAAAGAGTTACCAGGGATTTTTCAGAAATTTTACAGATCAGTTGTGCTGACGTATGTGGTTTGTTTGCACTACAATTACTTTGCTTAGGATACGTCTTCCAGCCGAAATGTTCCATTGTGGACAGCCTGAGTAAGAGCTGTGGATCTAGGCCTGTTAAATTAGCCGACATCCAGGCTGAATCATACGTCTTTCCAAAAAAAGCCTGGAATGCATCTCCATGACAAATCTGCTAAACCATCATTATGGACTTTCTGCTGATCCAGGCTTCCTGCGTCTCAGGAAACACAGGCTAAACCTTCCTGCAAAACAGTCGGACAGACCGACAGACACACGTTTACACAAGTGGGTCACTCAGTCAGTTGATGTGATGATTCAGGGGGATGGGTTCTGGCTCTGATCTTGCTGGGATTCCAGTGCATACGTTCAATTTAGGTCAACCAGAACAAAGGCACCTTTTTCGGGCTGGGCGCTGCACTGGTTTCTGGTCATATGTACCCATCCCTACCACCCCCCCCCTTTACCCATTGGCTCTTGTAGAATGGAGCACATAGAATTATGCTGTAGATGCTCAATACTGAGGAATTCCAGCTTGTCTTCCTGTCTGAATGCTTTCAGACCTCTCAGCGCAACGTGCAACGTGTCCAAAACACTTTGGCTGTGGATGAGGGCTCGCGTTACGGCTGCCAGGTCCATCCCAGCTCCAGCAGCAGCCTGAGAGACAAGAATCCCTTGAAGAATTTCAAGTGGTCTTTATTGGTGCAGACACCAGTGATTACTAACATGCATGAAATGCTGCATATTTCTTTTTTTTTTTTTTTTTTCCTCCTTTGATTGATGTGCCGATGGGCCCTTTAAAGGGTGCTATTGTGCATTGACAAGACGCTGCCTATTTTGTGGGTATGGATGTAAAAATACTTGGAATGCCTGTCCTTTTCGTGCCATGCTGAAAGAGGCCTTTTCTGAGAGCAGTGAAATTGAATTACATTATTCTTGAGTGTGTTAATGCATGGCAGTACTTGGGGAGACCTAGCTGGAGAGGGAGGGGGACGCTGAGGGAAACGGGACACGGGGGCGGGGAACGGTTGCCGTGGGTGATGGGCCTTTGCAGACAACCTGCACAATACCTCCTGTTCCTGTCGTTCTCTCTCGCTCTCTCTCGCTCTTGCGCGCGCTCTCTCTCTCTCTCTCTCTCTCTCTCTCTCTCTCTCTCTCTCTCTCTCTCTCTCTCTCTCTCTCTCTCTCTCTCTCTCTCTCTCTCTCTCTCTCTCTCTCTCTCTCTCTCGCTCGCTCTTGCTCTCTCTCTCTCTCTCTCTCGCTCTCTCGCTCTCTCTCTCGCTCTTGCTCTCTCTCTCTCGCTCTTGCTCGCTCTCTCTCTCTCTCTCTCTCGCTTTCTTTTGTTTTATTTTTGGCTGCACTGCTGACCTTGATGGAGACAGTCCTCTGCAGCTTCCTCCCTTTATAGACATCCTTGTAGTTGTTGTTGCAGATTCTACTAGGAAAGTGAACTTATTCATCTAATATCTGACCGTCATTAGTTGGAAGGTAATTGTAAACTGGTAGGCCTAAAACAAGGACACAACACATCAAAGTCTTCATGGATAGTTGGATAGTTTGTATACTGGTTTGTAAAGTACTTGACGAACACACAATTAGAAGTGCACTTCCGCCAAGTTCTGTTGTAATGCACTGAGATATTAAAAATGTTCTTTGCATGGACCTTCAAACATGGTGCTGATAGTGGGGGCCAGGCGTAAGCTTTTTATAAGTAATGGCCTGGAACACTATTAAATGTCCCCTACGTAAGAGTGGAAACCTGGTTTTATTTAAACTGAGAGGCAGACAATTATACATTGATAATGTGACCAATATACAGTGATGAGCTACTGAAAGTTCAATATTCTAACGTTATAGAGGTACATTCAGGGCTCATTACTGGCCCAAGTTAAAACAAACATAAGTGCCAGACTGGGGCTAGCTTTGGCTCTGCGTACATTAGGAGCTCTCTAAAAGCTGTTACTTCTCACATACTTCTCTATGATTTTGTACCGCCGTCTCTCAGGAAACAAGGTCAAAATATGTCTTCTCACTTATGAATGTTTGTTTTCAGTCTGGTACATTGTAGTTGTGCTTTCATCCTGGTCCTGAACTACATTTTTTTTAGCTGCGCACTTTAGGGGTCCTATCTAGTGGGATAAATTTCCTGTTGTGCCCTCAGGCATACAATTCAAAAACATTTTACAAATTGAATGGCAATCCTGCATATTCATATAGAAACATGTTGTTTATTGAATATTGATAAAGTTAAAGTAACGTTTTCTTGGTGGATAACATTGGTTGCCATTCATATGGTGTTTTCGTTGTGTCCAATACCCTTTTGTGTAATCAAAATTGACCTTCTGTGTTTGTTTGTTTTTAATTCAAAGGATGCCGTGTGATGGCAAAATACTACAGGATCTGGAAGCTTAGCTTCTTAGACAAGGGAGCAGCAGTGAACTTTCATCCTGGACCGTTCTCCTGAGTATGTTATCCTGTCCAACAATCACACAAATGGCCCAGGGGCTTCTTCCAGTGATGTGTGTGCAGTGAGGGCTGGCTTGCTCTGTGGCCTGGTCCGGTTGCCATGCTGGCTCTGGGAGTAGACTATGGGAAGCCAGGAGGAAGAGGAGGAGGAAGAACAACTGCTGCATGGCAGTCGCCCATTAAAGAGAGGTCATTGGTTCGGGACGGTGTCAACATCAAACAGAAAATCTCCCAATGGGAGGGACTTAGCCAACAAGAGGACGGTCAAGGGAGTAAGACCAAGACCCATGGTACCCCTGTCTCTCGCACTTTGTCTGGGGACATGCTCGGAAATGGAGTTTGCTTTGATGAAAAAAGCGATGGTCTACATAGAAAAATGAACGTATCTAAGGCTGTAAGCCTGGGCCTGGATTTCAGGGAAAACCAGGGTAGTCTCAGTCAGTTTACAGCAGGACGGACGTCCGATTTACAGCAGGAACGGACACGTTTGAACAAAGTTGTAACCTCGACCCCTGTGTCTAAGCTATCACCAATTCTGACCCCAACCCATCCTCCTGTAAACAAACTGGATGTTAGAAGGCTGAGGAACATTAACATTGATTCCAGTGATCACTTCACAGATGCCGAAGTTAAACCTCTACCTCAGTATGTAGAAGATCCTGAGGACTCGCTGCCCCCTGGGAATTTTTACACCTCCCGGGGTTTTTGGAAGAGATTGGAGGGTGAGGACTCGCTCTGGGTTAAAGAGAAGGACTCCTCACTGTTGTCTAAGCACCATGTCTCAGGAGAAACTGCACAGAGTCTGCCAGATGCTAACGTACCCCCGCCTAAACCACAACGCACATTCCAATATCAGGGAGCTGACAGCCCACCTGCACATTTGGTCGAATGGGAGAAACAGACTTCCCCTGTAAGCCAGTCAAAACAGGGAAGAAGGCGTGATGTCATACGACCTCCCAGTGGGCCTCCTCCACCATGTCCGGTCACTCCTAGCAATGGTTTTTCCAGAAACAGAAAGAACAGGTGAGTGACCGTTAATGAACACTTCTAGTCCTGCTGAAATCAGTGATGATGGGATGATGATGTTTTAATCACTTCTAGATGGAGGGCAGACGGTGATTAGCTGCCTATTGTGAAAAACTGTGCAAATTTAACAGCTAGGATGCTTCTCAACCCATTGTTTTGTAATGGTAAATAAAAAAAGGATTGGATCAATTCTGGGTAGTACACAATGTTTCAATGTTGATATTTTTGGAAAAGAAAAAGAGGCATCGTGCTCTACTTTTCTCTACTTGTAGCAACACTGTGAAGGTTTTTTATAATAATAGTGGAACTCATCCAGTGTTTGTCATGATGTATACATACATCTCTCCAAAATGGTAACTTTACAGAAGAAGGAAAAAACCTTTACTTTTAATGTAAGTCAGTGGAACCAGACTTCTTTCCAAGTCATTTTGGGCCATTTGTTTTGGTCCATTCATCATGTAAAGAAAAAAAATTATGTACACATAATTTTGCCTTGTTTATTACCAACAAATTTTGATAGTGTCATGTGATGCTTCTCCTGTAAGGCACGTTGCTCATGTTCTTTACAAAATATTTGAGTAAACTGCTCTTGCTCTGCTCTACTGCTGCTTTGTTGAGATAATTCATGGCCTGTCTTGCTTAGCAGATCTCATAACATGGCCTTTTATGGATACAGACACTGTAACGAAAACCTGTTAATGAGGAACTCTGCCTTGGTTGTGGCTTAGCAAAGAAACAGATGTCAACTAGATGAAGCTCTAATCGAATATCCAGCGGTTGCTTTATAGAAGATACAGGCCAAGGAGTGGTCACAGAATCTAATTTTCCAATTTGCAGTGTGCGTCCACAGTTGCGATATGCGGACTGTAACACTGTCCCATTGTCAGACCCTTCGCTGCTTTTACATGTACAGGCTGTTTCTTCACACCCCTTTTCCCAGATCCAGAACAGCCTTCGGCGATCAGAATTTCATTTTTAAAATAATGCGTGTAGATCATTTTGGGAATCTGAAATGTGGTTCTCTGACCTGGGGAATCTGCACCTTGGGCCGTCCTTGCTGTTTCCTGTCCACTAGTTTCACTTCTTCGCCTGCTGAAGGTTAGGAGGTTTTTGGTGAGGGAGTGGGTGAGAGCGTAGCTCTCTTGGCTCCGTTCCAGCTGTGATGTCAGGGCTTCTCTGGCAGAGTCTTAGCCTATTGTCTGGGCTTGGCCTACTTCTGTCTCAGCCAAGAGTGCAGAGGTCACATCAGTCTGTTTTTACTCTGGTGTTTACACTGTCTCCTTTTATCATTTTTCTGCTTTCTCTGGATCGTTTAGGCCAGTTTCCGTCTGTCGCACGTTGTTTTGTGTCGGCTTTATCTGTCTTTTTGCTGGGTGTGTGGTTTAGAATGACAATTCTGTACTGCAACACTGTCACGCTATGTGTAGAGGGACAGGCCTTTCAACAGTGTCTGTCTCCAATGTGTATAAAGCATCAACAGTAGCACTACTGCATTGATTCTTCCCTTTTGCATGTGCTAATTACGTTAGCCCTTTGCCCATCTTTGAACATATATACTCAAAGTGAACTTTGTATTGTTGACTGAGAGGCAGTCGATTACACTTTGAGCACACAGTACAGTAGAACTTTCACAGTTTATTACACTTGAAATCAAGTAACCTGACGTTTTTTTTAAAGGAAATTGACTTAACTGAACAATAACAAACAGTAGCCTTCCAGAGATTCCAATATTTAATATATGAGTTAATTATTGAGTTCAGGTGTTTTAGCAACACCCATTACTAAATCAAGGAAAAAAATCAAGCACAGAGCCTTGCAATCTCCATAGACATACCCTGGCAGTAGAATGGGTCGTACTGAAGAACTCGGTGACTTTAAACATGTCACTGATATAAGATGTAACCTTTGCCACAAGTCAGTTTGTGACATTTCTGCCCTGCTAGATCTGCCCTGAACAACTGTAAGTGCTGTCTATTACTGTGAATGGACTCTTACTGTGAAGTCTCTAGTTGCAACAACAGCTCAGCCATGAAGTGGTGGACCACTTATGCTCACAAGCAGGACTGTCCCATGGCTCAGCAGCTATATACAAGCCTAAGATCTCTGTTCACTATGTCAAGCATCAGCTGTAGTGGTGTAAAGTGCAGTGCACAATCCTTTGTTGAGTCACTCACTGAAAAGGTCCAGATTGCTTCTGGAAGCAATATCACCAAAAGAACTGCTTCATGAAATGAGTTTCCATTCAAGCAGCTATATCAAAGGTCACTAATAGGTGGACTGCAGTCCGAGTCCAGACCAAGACGCTGTCCTATGCGGACCTGGACCTACAACCGATAAACTATGAAGAATTATGTACTTTTGATGGGTGGGCCTATTTTAATTGGCATTTCTAGTCATCTAGATCTGTGAATTACGATGAGCACTGAGACTTGAATGAGTGATGCACACATGGGGAGGGATGTGGCGAAACACAGCAGTCGAAGAAGAAAGTGATTGTTTTACATGGTGTGCTCTAATAAAGGAAACTGACAATAAATATTGCTTACTGACAATAAATATTGCTGAATTGTACTTTATTCGATTTGTAGTTGTTGACTATGTAAGATGTTGATATACCTAAAAGGCTACTTCAGTAAACAGTGTATGGCACTGAATTATAATGCAAGTTAGACATTATGAAGTTCCGGACAGTTGCTTGAGACTCTGAGCAGCATGCAGGCCTTAGATCAAAATGCACAGTGCCAAGCATCTATATGGAGTGGTGAAAAGCAGCAAGTCACCACTGGACTCTGGATAAGTGGATAATGTGTTCTTTGGAGTGATGAATCATGCTTCCCTATCTGACAGTCTGATGGATGAATCTGGGCTTGGCGGATGCCAGATGAAGGCTGCCTACTGGGATGCATATTGCCAACAGTAAAGTTTGGTGGAGGAGGGATAATACTATGGGGCTGTTTTTCAGTGTTTGGGCCCCTTTGTTTCAGTGAAGGGTGATGTTAATGCTACAGTATATACACACACACACACACACTTTCTAAGCCGCTTCTCCCTCAGGGTTGCGAGGGGGTGCTGGAGCCTATCCCAGCGGTCAATGGGCGGAAGGCAGTATACAAACAAATTTTAGACATTTATATGCTTTGTGGCAACAGTTTGGGGAAGAGCCTTACCTGTTCCAGCATGACTGTGACCCTGTGTACAGAATGAACTCCATAAAGACATGATTTGATGAGTTTGGTGTGGAGGAACTCCAGTGGCCTGCACAGAGCCCAGAACTCAACCCCACTGAACACCTTTGAAATGAATTGTAACGTTGATTGTGAGCCAGTTCTACACATCCAATATCAGCGTCTGACCTCGCAAACACTGTTTTGACTGAATGGACACAATCAAAAGTCTTGTGAAAAGTCTTCCCATAAGAATTGCGGCTGTTATAGTGACAAAGGAGGGATCAACCCTGTGTTAAGGCCCATCATTCTGGAATGAGATGTCCAACAAGGTCATGTAGTTGTGATGGTCAGGTGTCCATATACTGTGCGTATATATGTATATGCATATGCACATACATACGCCAATATACCATTATATTGATTAACCGTTTGGTTTTAGGGTTCTGTTCAGCAAAATATGTCATGTTTCTGAACATTTTATATTTATGATGCAATGCTCATAAAATTGCTGTTGTCCCTGTCATGGTTTGTTTTTAGTTTTTTTTTTATTTTACTTTATTCATCTGACACATAGTACCAAGAACCTGCACTGTCTGTTATTTGTTGGATGCTGCAGATTATCTTCAGATATCAATTTCAAGTATTAAGATGAATTAAAATAAAAAATACTAGGTACATCTTTGGTGCAAATTTAAGAGGAGAAAACAACAAATCAGTCCAATCAGATTTTGAAGATAAAAAGAGAGATTAACTTTTTGAATTCTTATCATAGATATCATCTGCTAGATTTATAATAGGATAGGATATGTTAGAAAAATGTTGCAATATTGAGTTTGATCAGCACCTCCTTGTACTAGCCATATTTAATCAACTTTAATTGTGTAATCACAACAGCTTTGAGACAGGGTAAATACAAACCAGTCTTTGGGAGATCAAATGTGGTTTGACTGTATGAAAAAGTGACTCCTACCGACACCGCCTACTGTCTTGCTCCACAGGAAGTCATTCGAGTTCG